>NW_006800447.1:189990-192661 GCF_000485575.1 Poecilia formosa | reverse complement strand
TTCCTGGGATCTGTTTGAGCCACTGCTCCAATCAGTGGTCCTCTCGTAGAGAGGTTAGCCACTGTGCATTGCTGTTGTGGGACGCCTCCCTTTCCCATATGCCTTTCCAGTATTGTTCAGTCTCCAGCCTTGGTGGGTCTGCTCTGTTGTTATTACCCTGCCATTGAGAGTACACTTTAGCTGGTTGGGTGGAGAAGAGCCGGTTAATCCTCCTGGCTTCATTCTCTCTCGTGTATCTCTTTAGGCGGCTGGCCAAGGCTTGGAGTCTTTGTTTGGCAGTTTCAAGTGCTTCTGGTGTGTGTGTGTGTGTGTGTGTGTGTGTATATATGTGTATATATATATACACACACAAATATTTTTTATTATAATTATTTTCTCGCAAAAATGTGAATAAAGTGTAACAACTTTGCCGAAACACGTTTGAGCTTTCACGGTGTCCGTAGTTCTCCAGATAAGCGCGCTGAACAAGTGCGAGCTAGCTACACGCGTATTTTGCCGACTGGGCTGTGAGAAGACGCAGGGGGAACGGTATCTGATGGGGAAACGCGGATCGATGTAACAACGGGAAAGCCGGTTTTTGACATTTCTCTGACGGTTTACTTATTTTAGCATAACTCCGGTTTTACTTGGCCTATTAACGCAATTTAAAAACTGGTGTGTAATTTATAATGTGCACTTTAAGCACAAGTTGAAAGTGAGACTGGGGGAGGCGGAGTCTTGCTGCTACGCCGTCACAAATCAGACTAGTAAAACACTGACTTGGTCTCACCTCTGCTGTGTAGGAATGCCCTGTTGTTACAAGTCAGTCATTGGGGCCGGGGCCCCCAGGTCCCTTCTGGCTCCGCCCCTGACTCTGATGTCATCCTGCAGCTTTTCCTGCAGGATGACATAAACCTCAAACATCTGCAGGTGGAGCTTCCCCTCGCAACTCAGAAATGCCTCAGACCAAAAAGTCGGTGAGCGGCACCAGTGGTCCGAGTCAGCCGGGCGACCCGGAGCCGGGCGACCCGGAGCCTCCACATCCACAGGAAGTGAGGCTGGGTGGAGGAGGAAGAGGCGGATTGGAGCCGGAGCAGGGAGACCCAGACATCGCGAAGTCCCCCAGTGACCCCAAGAAGTACAGGTGGGTCCTGGTCCCTGTCCCGGTTCTGGTCCTGGTTCTGGTCCCAGTCTCCAGCTGCTCTCGGTCTCTGCAGGTTCCTTGAACTCGGTAACGGACTCCGGGTTCTGCTGATCTCGGACCTCAGCAGGGCAAACGAGAACGAAGAGGGTCAGCAGGAGGAGAGCGAGGGAGGCGAGGAAGAGGAGGACGATGAGGATGAGGATGATGATGAGGAAGGAGAATCCAGTGCCAGCTCTGATGAAGAGGAGGAGGAGAGCGATGAGGAAGAGGAGCCGGAGCTGATGGAGGTGGACGAAGAAGATCGAACGAAGAAGAAGAGTTCAGAGAAACAGGTTAGACGATGAAGATGGAGGAAGAGATACCAGCTGTTCCCTCCCTCTCTCTTTCTCTATTTCTCTCTCTCTCTCTCTTCTCCCTCCCTCTCTCTCTCCCTCCGTCTCCAACAAACAGCTCAGAACGGCCTCCAACGATTACCTGTCAACTTTCTGCTCATCTAGCTGAACATGTGCTCTAACAACAGTAACGGCTATTGGCAGCTTGAAATTACAATGAACCAATCACAGCAGACATTACTCAGACGGCTTCCGGAGCTCTTAAAGTGATACACACAGTTATATTAGTCCATTTTCAACATAAAGATTCCTCAAATGGGGGTAATCTGGACAGATACGGATCAGCTGGTTGTGTTGCAGCAGCAGCGTTGCCTGAAGGTGGCGCTGCAGAGGTTCAGTCTGCAGCCTCACCTGCACAGGTAGAGGACATGGAGAATGACAGCGACTCAGACGGCGTTTCAATCGCAGAATCACAAACATCTAGTGGTGATTTTTACACTCTGGAGGAAATGAACAATTTTCTGGATGAAACGTTTGGAAAACACGTTAAAGTCATTGATTATTTTCCTGATGCGGAAAAATTGATCAAGAGCGTATTAATGGTACAGAAGATAGTTGGTTTTGAAATGTTGGATGAAAAGAAACGGTTCCGGTTGAAAAAGCACTTGGCAAATGTCCGGAGACAGTTATAAAGTAAAAGGTTGAAAATTCAGAAAGATGATGATTAGAGGGCAGGGGGTGACCTTCTCCACTGTCTGTCTTCACTGTTTTCCACCTGTATGAATAATATCAGGACATTAAATGTCAGCGGTGGGACGGATCCACATAAACAGATGGTTAGTTTAGAGACGATTAGGCAAAAGAAACTTGTTGTTTTTACCAGAGACACACAGACCATGGAAACGAGGTGGAGCAGGTCATCTGCTGCTGTAGCAGTTTTATTCTAACCAGGTTTGGACATTAATGTTGTTTCTTATACTGACTTTAGTCCCAGGAAGGGTCCTGGTGATCAGAGCAGAAATAGAAAAAAACCTTTTCTGTTTTATTAATATAATTTTTTATATATATTTTTTGCAGCAGTCCAATCAAAATGAGTGTTGGGGGTTGGAACTGCAGCACTGCTAGTTTTATAACAGAACCGGGGAAGAACCTCGTCCTCCATCACCTTCTAAACTAACTCAGTTAGGGTCCTAATCTAACCCTGAGTTAGTTTAGA
>NW_006800447.1:187716-189339 GCF_000485575.1 Poecilia formosa | reverse complement strand
TTAAACTAACTTAGTTAGGGTCCTAAACTAACCCTAACTAAGTTAGTTTAAGTCATAAACTAACCGAGCAGGGTCAGACTGGACAGACTTTATCTCAGATAATTATAGGAATAAATTACCCACCTGTTTAATTTCACCAGTTGGGTTTTCTGATCATCACTTAGTTTACTTGGATTTTCTTTTTTCAAGCTACACTAGTATTGGCATTTTAATACCAAACTACTTGAAGACATTTTCTTTTGTCAAAGCTTTAGTAGTTTTTGGTGACTATGGAGAACAAAACAAGTTGAGTTTACATCTTTAACTGAGTGGTGGGAGGTTGGAAAGACTCAGATAAGAGTTTTTTGTCGACAATATACAAGTTTCTCTACAGCTAAAATTAAAAATGTGATTCATAAATTAGAAAATGAGATTAAAGAGTTAGAAAGTAATTTATGAGCAGATGTCATCCTGTTGTCAGGATGAAACATTTCCTCATTTAGTTATTGAATATTCAAGATTAAATCCTCTTTGTCCTTTTCGGTCATTTGTTTGAACAGTTTCTAACTGTAGTTTTATTTATGGTATTATACAAGAAGGAAATTCACTGGCAATATGGAGAAGAAACGAGCCGACCGTCCATCAGACGGATGTTTTATTTCCAGGTCCGTTTGGCTTTTTGGAGCTGCTGGACGACGTTGATGTTTGTTTCCGGTTCTCTGACCCTCCAGGCGGCGGCGGCTCTCTGTGTCGGCGTGGGCAGCTTCAGTGACCCCGATGACCTCCCCGGCCTCGCCCACTTCCTGGAGCACAGTGAGTAAAACAAGGCAGAACATTATGACCAGCGGCTGATCATGCCAGACTCCTCCCGAAGGCCTGGTTCTGTTCTGGTTCTGGTTCTGTCTCCAGTGGTCTTCATGGGAAGTGAGAAGTTCCCGGCGGAGAACGATTTCGACGCGTTCCTGAAGCGTCATGGCGGCAGCGACAACGCGTCCACCGACTGCGAGCGGACCGTCTTCCAGTTCGACGTTCAGAGGAAGTTCTTCAGGGAGGCCCTGGACAGGTGAGCGTGGCCTCGGAACCGACCCGACCCGGTCCCACCTGGTCCTGATGGGTCTCCTGTGCTCAGGTGGGCCCAGTTCTTCATTTGCCCTCTGATGGTCCAGGATGCTGTGGACCGAGAGGTGGAAGCCGTGGACAGCGGTGAGTCCCGGTTCTGACCCAGGTCAGCATCTCTAACAGGTGTGCTCAGCTTCCTCTCTGGTTCCGGTTCTGTCCTCAGAGTACCAGTTGGCCCGGCCGTCTGATTCCCATCGTAAGGAGATGCTGTTTGGCAGTCTGGCCCGACCCGGACATCCCATGACCAAGTTCTGCTGGGGTGAGCTGCGGTTCTGATCTGGTCCGGCCCGACCAGCCCGGTCGGTCCGCTGTTTGGTTCTGTCTGAGGTCAGGGCGGATAAACGCCGAGATTCTGTTGAGGAGCGATCCGACCAGACCTGTTGCACCGGCTGCAGCCGGCCACTGGGGGGAACCTTGGTGCTGGGGCAGAGCTCCAGGGCCCAGATGGGGCCCAGGTGGGGCCCAGGTGGGGTTTCAGCGACCCAAGCCTCTATCAGGCTGGAGTTGTGGCCGCTGCTCATGAGC
>NW_006800447.1:175590-183090 GCF_000485575.1 Poecilia formosa | reverse complement strand
CCCCGAGGTGAGCCAGCCAGCCTGGTTCTGGTCAGGGTTCTGACCTGGTTCTGACCCGGGGTCTTTGTGCTCAGGTGATCGGAACCGCCCTCTCTCTGCTGACGCCGCTCAGAGCCAACCTGCTGCTGCTGGCTCCAGAGAACGAAGGCAGCTGCCCGCTCCAGGAGAAGTGGTTCGGTACCAGCTACAGCTGTGATGGTGCGACCCGGTCCGCCGCCCTTCAGAACCAGACTGTGCCCTGAGCAGGTTTTCATGGTGTCCGTGTCCTCAGACATCCCTGAAGAGTGGGAGCGGCGCTGGGAATCCGACTTCGAGCTGAACCCGGACCTTCATCTTCCTGCAGAGAACCGCTTCATCGGTCAGTCGGCCTTCAGCTGGAGAGCGGTTCCGGTTCAGTCTGAGCTCCAGCTGAAGCCCAGTTCAGGAACCTGGAGTGGCTGGATCACTGTCTGATGCTGCTGGAGGCCTGGAGCTAAGGCAGAGACGTTCTCTGGTAGCAGCTGCAGACTCCAGCAGGTCCAGCCTGAAGGTATCGTCTCCTAACGGTCCCACCTCTCTACCGCAGCCACGGATTTCAACCTGAAGAAGTCTGACTGCCCAGACTCGGAGTTTCCGGTCCGGATCCTGGCCCTGGAGCAAGGGGCTCTGTGGTACAAGAAGGACAACAAGTTCAAGATCCCCAAAGGTGAGAATAGGAGAAATGTTCCTCAGAAATGATTCAAATAGACCAGGTGAGGAGAGGATTGCTGTGTTGGAAGCAGGAACCGTTCCAGATCAGCCTGATGATGGAGGACGTTCCTACAGGAAGATCAGGGAATGTTCTGGAGAGCTGACAGGATCTCCTCCTCACTGTTGCATCCTCAATCTCTTTCAGCTTACATCCGCTTCCACCTGATTTCTCCCATCATCCAGGAGAGTCCTGACAAGTAAGAACTCACCTGAACACACACGCACCGGGGAACACACACTGCTAGACCACCTAACTGCTAGGCGGCCCAGTCGACGTCAGTAGAGGCCCGTTGACATGTAGCAGGGCCAAGCTGTAATCGGACCCACAACCTTCAGACTGCCAGTGGACTTCGCAGTCCGCCGGTGACCAACTCATCTTCCTCCCTCAGTCTGGTCCTGTTTGACCTCTTCATCAACATCCTGGCCCACAACCTGGCCGAGCCGGCCTACGAGGCCGACGTGGCCCAGCTGGAGTACAAGCTGATGGCGGGAGAACACGGCATGGTGATCCGTCTGAAGGGCTTCAACCACAAGCTGCCGGTGAGGACACCTTCTTTGCCGGGTCCGGTAGAAGAACAGTTCTGCTGGAAGCAGTCGTGGTTTTGAGCGGCGCTCCTCTTCCTCACAGCTGCTGCTCAAACTGATCGTGGATCAGCTGGCGGACTTCAGCACCGAGCCGAGCGTCTTCGGCATGTTTGCAGAGCAGCTGAAGAAGACCTACTTCAACATCCTCATCAAACACGATCGACTGGGAAGGTGGGTGGAGACAGCTGCCCGACAGCCAATCAGAGCAGAGGGGAGGAGTCTTCTGTAACCAGGTGCTTCACCTGTTCAGGGACGTCCGGCTGCTGATCCTGGAGCACCACCGCTGGTCTGTGGTCCAGAAGTACCGGGTCCTGACCCAGGGTCTGCAGGTCCAACAGCTGATGGCGTTCGCTGCGGCACTGAAGGAGGAGCTTTACGCCGAGGGCCTGGTCCAGGGGAACTTTACCAGCGCTGTGAGACACACACACACACACACTGCGGTTCTGGGCGGCCCGGACCGGGCCGGCTGTCGGTAATGTGTGGCTGTCTCTCCGACAGGAGTCCATCGAGTTCCTGCAGTACTTCACTGAGTGAGTATCTGGACACGAAGGAAATGGAGAACCTTAACGTCCGAGTCCGGTGTGCAGGTCCAATCAGAACCAATAACACAATAAAACCAATCTGTAGCGATCAATATCAATGGAAAACATCCGACCCGCACGGCATTCTGGGGGATGTAGGCAGAGGAAAGGCCTCTCAACCTGCCACTGCTAGCTAAGGACGGTTTGTGGTTACCTGGTTCTGACGCATTCTGACCCGTCCTGCTGGTTCTGACCCATTCTGACCCGTCCTTCTCTTTGTGATTTGCTGTTCAGTAAGCTGCAGTTCCGGCCTCCGCCTGCAGAGGTCCCTGTGCAGTTCCGGGTGGTGGATCTTCCTCGGAGACACCACCTCTGCAGGGTGAAGTCTCTGAATCGAGGAGATCCGAACTCTGAGGTCACCGTGTACTACCAGGTGAGCTCAGAACCACCGGAGCTCCCGGTCCGGTTGGTTCTGGACTCTGGCGGTGTCACATGGTGCTGCTGATTGGCGTGTCCTTGTTAGTTACCATGGAAACATCTGTAAATGTTACTGAGAGTTCTGTTTGGATCCTAACTGTTCCAAACCGGGCCAGAATGTCTCATCAGATGTGTCCTCTGTCTGGCCCGGTTTGATCCAGACCTTGATGAAGTTCTGGAGGTTCTGTTGGTCTCTGTGTTGCAGTCAGGCCTGAAGACGCTCAGGGAGCACGCTTTGATGGAGCTGATGGTGGTAAGTGAAATCCAGAACCTCCTGGGCCGCTCCAGAACCCTGCAGTTCCTCAGAGTCCCTGTCTGGTTCCAGATGCTCATGGAGGAGCCGTGCTTTGACTTCCTGAGGACCAAAGAGATGCTGGGGTGAGTGGGTCACTACCGAGCCTGGCCAGGACCATGGTTCTGGTGAACCCGGTCTGGTCAGATCACCTCCAGAACCGCTCTGATCTGGTTCGCCCTCTCAGACCGGCTGCTGGTGCCAGCTGGTACTGCTTCCAAACTGGATCAGTCGGTTCTGGGTCAGATCGTTTTAGTTCAGAGGGTTCTGGTCCAGAAGTTCTTCCTGTCCTCTTTGACCTGCAGGTACCAGGTGTATCCGACCTTCAGGAATACCTCAGGCGTTTTGGGGTTCTCTGTTACCGTGGAAACGCAGGCCACCAAGTTCAGGTGAGTAGGTTGCTCTGTTCTGCTAACTTCTTGTAGTGGTGGCTAACGCTAACTCACCTGCTAGCTGCACAATGCTAAACATTATTCTGCTAAGGTGCTACACCAACATGGAATTTAGTGGAAGCTAACACTAAAGCGCTAACTTGGTCAATGCTACTAATCATGAACAACCTGCCATTTATTCAGCTGAAAGTTCAGAAAATAACCAGTTCAGTTCAAATCTTTTTCCAGAAAGATTCACTTACGGAAAGCGAAGTGCGTTGCATTTCTTTTGTTCAATGTTAGCTAAAGTGTTAAGCTAAAAATTAGCCCTGCTAGTAGCTGATTAGCGGTTTCTTGGTAACCAACCCAGCTGGTTCTGTTGGTTCTCCTCGTCGTCACCTTCTGGTGACATGCCACTGTAACGCTACCTCCATTGTGATGTCACTTCCTGTCTCAGCTCAGAGCTGGTGGAGCAGAAGATCGAGGACTTCCTGGTGAGCTTCGGCGGACGCCTGGCGTCTCTGAGCGAGGAATGCTTCGCCGCCCAGGTGACGGCGCTCATCAAGCTGAAGGAGTGTGAGGACGCTCACCTGGGCGAAGAGGTCGACCGCAACTGGTACGAAGTGGCGACGCAGCAGTACCTGTTCGACCGGCTCAGCAGGGAGGTGAGCAGGAACCACCAGGGGTCCAGATGGGTCCCAGACCGGCTGGCAGGTTCTGATGGGTCTGAGACCCACCTGAGCTGCACATTGGTCCAGTCTGACCCAGTTGCATGTTGCAGGTTGAGGTTCTGAAAGACTTCAGCCGGGAGCAGCTGGTTTCCTGGTTCCTGCATCACCATGGCAACTGCAGCAGGAAGCTCAGCGTGCATGTGAGTGCAGCCATGATGGTTCTGGTTCTGAAAGACACGCCTGGTTCTGAGGTCCACTGGGGCAAATGGTTCTGCTGGTTAAAAGACTGCTAGACCTGAGCAGAACCGGAACCACAGTGGAGCCGGTTTGTTGTGGTGATACTCACAGGAAGTGATGTCATCACCCTGTGTGTTTCATCAGGTGGTGGGTTTTGGGGTGGAGGAGAACGACCCGCCCCATCAGAACCTCAGTGGCTCCGCCCCTTCCTCCTACGGCCCGGTGAGCGAGCTGACCTTCCTGCCGGCGGCGGCGCCCGCCCTGAGGAGCGCCACCCTCATCACTGACATCAGAGCGTTCACCTCCTCCCTCCCTCTCCACCCTTACTATAAGATCCTCAGCTAGGCCCCTCCCCTCTGCTCATTTCCATGACGACAGCCGTCTCTGTAAATAGCAGCTTCTGATTAGTCTGTCTGGAGGCGAACAGGAAGAAGTTCGACGACTCAGGGTTCTGAATAAAACGAGAATCATTTTAACTGACTTCTGTCATTACAGAAACACTCAGATTACAGAAACACTCAGATTACACTCAGATTACAGAAACACTCAGATTACAGAAACACTCAGATTACAGAAACACCCAGATTACAGAAACACTCAGATTACAGAAACACTCAGATTACAGAAACACTCAGATTACAGAAACACTCAGATTAATCTGCAGTTGTTGGTTCATCAGAGACGACCAGAGGCTGAGTACAGAGAGCTGGTGGACCGCTTTGGGTCATGGAGGGAACAGTCAAATCATCTGAAATGTGAACAAAACAAAGGAGATTCTTGTTGGTTTCAGGAGGAACAGGGTCAAAGGTCAAACCCTATTTCCATCATTGGAGAAGAAGTGGAGGTGATGAGGAACATAAAAACCTGGATGTTCATCTGGACAAGAGGAAGGAACAGAGACGGAGGAAGAGAAGATCCTTCAGGGTTTGGATCTGCTGACAGAACCACCAGAACCAGGAGCTAACGAGGCTTAACAGCCTGAATAAGAAGGCAGGTTCTGTTCTGGTTCTGGCTGTGGAACCTCTAAGATGATGATGCAAAGAAGGATTGTTAATGATATCAATAAAGTTCTGGCCAATCCTGGCTGTCCTCTTCATGTCTCAGAAAGTCAGAGCGTCTTCAGTCAGAGGCTTCAGACTCAGTGCAGTTCAGACTGCTACAGGAGATCCTTCCTGCCAACAGCCATCAGCTCTTACAATAACTCTTTGAAGAGTTAATTTAACAACAATTAAATGCTTCCATAGGGAAATTATGGGATTACCCTACTCTAACCCTATGAAACCATGAGGATGAAGCCATGAGGATGAAGCCATGAGGATGAAGCCATGAGGATGAAGCCATGAGGATGAAGCCATGAGGATGGACCTGCTGCAGCTGAGCTTCATGTTTCTGAAACTCTAGCTCAGTGGGTCCTGGAGGCCCGGCATCCTGCATGTTTCAGTCTCTCCCTGGTTTAACACCTGGATCAAATGATGCTCATTTGATCCAGGTGATCCAGGCCTAAGAGGAACACTGACAAGCTGAACAGGTTGTTCCCACCAGGGAGAGAACTAGAACGTGCAGGATGCCGGGCCTCCAGGACCCACTTTGGACACCCCTGCTCTAAAGAATCAGGGGCTTCAGTGAATCTGATGATGATTTTATTTAATTTAATTTCTTCTCTGGGTGAAGGTCAGCTGATCTGGACCTGATGTTTTTGCTTGACCTCCAGTTGAAGGTCGCTGCAGGTCATGAGCGTGGCGGCTCACAGCGGCGGCTCTGAGGAACAGATGAACGAATGCTGGGCTTCGGCTGAGCAGTTGGTACGAATCCATCTTCTGGGGTTTTCAACCAGCACACAGTCTGAACTGAAGCCAGCCTCATCCCGGCTCGCCGGCGCCCCCCGGAGTCTGGCTGAATGAACTTCATCCCACACCCAGAGGTCGTGACCTCCAGATTGACCTGAGGACGACAGAGAACGTCAGCAGGAAAAATGGGGTTTGTTGAAGGTGGAGTAACGGAAACGTTCCCACCAATCCAGAAGGACTTCCGCCCCACCAGCCTCCACATCCAGGCGGCGTCCTTCCTGGAGCGCACGCTGCTCAGGCTGCTGTTGAAGCTGAAACAGAAGAAACATCAGCCGCTCAGATGCTTCAATGCGCCTTCAGCTAACCGCCAATGCTCTGACCTTTGGTACAGTCAGAGGTCATACAGCACAGGGAGGTCAGCTGCTGATTCCCCCAGACAGAGCAAACATTTCCTCCTGCTCTCCACCCAACAGAGGAGCTTCTGCTGCCATCGGCCCGATGTGCTGTGCTGCGTTCTCCTGTTTGATCAAAGATTTTTATCAACATTTAGTTTTGATAAAACTAAACATGGTGGGCCCATGCATGGGGGGCTAGAGGGGTTTTATCAAACCCCCTCCCATGGGCCCACCACCTCTCTGAGGGGCCAAAGAGGTCGGGTGCAGTGTGTGATGGGCAGCAGCCGAGGGAGGGGACCCTGGTGGTCCGATCCTCGGTTGCAGAAGCTGGCTCTTTTGATGTGGAATGTCACCTTTCTGGTGGGGAAGGAACCGGCGCGAGTGTGTGAGGCTGAGAGGTTCTGGCTAGAAATAGTCAGTCTCACCTCGACGCATGGTTCTGGTTCTGGAACCAGTTTCCTTGAGATGGGCTGGGCGTACTTCCACTCTTGAGTTGCCCACGGTGAGAGGCGCCGGGCAGGAGTGGGCATACTTTTTGTCCCCCATCCCGGCGCCTGTACGTTGGGGTTTACACCGGTGAACAAGAGGGTAGCCTCCCTCCGCCTACGGGTGGGGGGTCTGTTGTTTGTGCTTACGGCCTGTAAGTTCAGTTCAGATTACCCACCCTTGTTGGAGTCCTAGAGGGGGTACAGGAGAGTGCCCCTCCTGGGGACTCCCTTGTTCTGCTGGGGGACTTCAGGGCAATGACAGTGAGACCTGGAGGGGCGTGGTTGGGAGGAACGGTCCCCCCGATCTGAACTCGAGTGCTGTTCTGTTGTTGGACTTCTGTGCTCGTCACAGATTGTCCATAACGAACACCATGTTCAAGCATAAGGGTGTCCATATGTGCGCTTGGCACCAGGACACACTCGGCTGCAGTTCGATGATCGATTTTGTCATTGTTTCATCGGATCTGCGGCCGTATGTCTTGGACACTTGGGTGAGGAGAGGTGCGGAGCTGTCCACTGACCACTACCTGGTGGTGAGTTGGCTCCGGTGGTGGGGGAGGAAGCCGGTCAGACCTGGCAGGCCCAAACATGTAGTGAGGGTCTACTGGGAACGTCTGGCGGGGTCCCCTGTGAGACGGAGCTTTAACCCCCATCTCCGGCAGAACTTCGAACACGTTCCAGGGGAGGTGGGGGACATTGAGTCTGAGTGGACCATGTTCCGTGCCTCCATTGCCAAGGCGGCTTATCGGAGCTGCGGCTGCAAGGTTGTTGGTGCCTGTCGCGTCAGCAACCCTCGAACCCGTTGGTGGACACCTTTGGTGAGTGATGCTGTCAAGCTGAAGAAGGAGTCCTATCGGGCCTTTTTGGCCTGTGGGACTCCAGAAGCAGCCGATGGGTACCGGCGGGCGAAGCGGCATGCGGCTCAGGTGGTCGCTGAGGCAAAAACT
>NW_006800447.1:171991-175266 GCF_000485575.1 Poecilia formosa | reverse complement strand
ATTTGGAACAAACTTCCAGAAAACTGTAAAACAGCTGAAACACTGAGAGCCTTTAAATCTCAACTTAAAACCCTGTTTAGAGCTGCTTATGGCTAAGTTAGTGTTAGAGTGTGGGGTTTTGATGTCTTCAATGTATTTGATGTTTTTAATGTTTTTATCTTTTCTTTTTATCTTTTTATTACTTTCTTTTTATTTCTTTCTCACTGTTTGCGTTTTAATGATTTTTTTTAAAACTCTCTCACATGCTGTTTTTATTTTAATTATGTAAAGCACTTTGAAATGCCTTGCTGCTGAAATGTGCTACACAAATAAAATTTGATTTAATTTTTTGATTTAGGGTTGTGTTGGCTCACGCGACTCTGCAACATCGCATGGACATCTGGGGCAGTTCCCCTGGATTGGCAAACTGGGGTGGTGGTCCCCCTGTTCAAAAGGGGGACCGGAGGGTGTGCTCCAATTACAGGGGGGTCACACTCTTAAGCCTCCCTGGTAAGGTCTATTCAGGGGTCCTGGAGAGGAGGGTCCGTCGGATAGTCGAACCTCGGATTCACGAAGAGCAGTGTGGTTCTGGTTGTGGAACACTGCACCAGCTCTACACCCTCAGCAGGGTCCTGGAGGGTTCTGGGAGTTCGCCCAACCAGTCTACATGTGTTTTGTGGACTTGGAGAAGGCCTTCGATCATGTCCCTAGGGGGAGATTCTCTGGGAGTATGGGGTACCGGGCCCTTTGATACGGGCTGTCAGGTCCCTGTATGACCGGTGTCGGAGTCTGGTCCGCATTGCCGGCAGTAAGTCGGGCTCGTTTCTGGTGAGAGTTGGACTCCGCCAAGGCTGCCCTTTCTGTTCATTCTGTTCATTGCTTTCATGGACAAAATCTCTAGACCAGCCGAGGTGCTGAGGGGATCCGTTTTGGTGGGCTTAGGATCGTGTCTCTGCTTTTTGCGGATGATGTGGTCCTATTGGCTTCATCAGATCATGATCTGCAGCTCTCGCTGGAGCGGTTCGCAGCTGAGTGTGAAGCGGCCGGGATGCGGATCAGTGCCTCCAAATCCGAGGCCGTGGTCTTGAGCCGGAAAAGGGTAGAGTGCCTTCTCCAGGTCACTCTGGAGAAGTTTAAGTATCTTGGGATCTTGTTCACAAATGAGGGAAGAAGGGAGTGGGAGATCGTCTGCCGTGAAGCGGGTGCTGTACCGATCTGTCGTGGTGAAAAGGCTCAGCTCCCGAACCCTAACCCCCTGAGGGACACGGTCCAACGCCTTCTCCAAGTCCACAAATCACATGTAGACCGGTTGGGCGAACTCCCAGAACCCTCCAGGACCCTGTTGAGGGTGTAGAGCTGGTCCAGTGTTCCACAACCAGAACCGCACGTTTGGTCAGAGTTCATGTTACACTTGCTGAGGTCAGAGGGCAGGAGATCCATCAGAACCAGAGGCCGGTTCTGTGGGCCCAAACAGAACCAGACGGTACTTACAGCAGAGAGCAGGTTCTGTGGGCGCTGGCCCAGCTGGCCATGGACCGGCTCACCATGTGGCAACGCCCCCTGTAGGCGGTCCAGCCCTCAGGACACACGCTGGACAGGGTCAGCACCTGGAAGGGAGAACAGCTGGTCTGTAGAACCTGTCCAGAACCAAACCAGAACCTGGATGGACACTGTTGGACCTCCAGCCATGTATCAATCCCACAATGCACTGTGTTAACCTTCAGCAGGAGACTCCTGTCTCATTCTGTGGCGATGCTTCACCAGAGGACCAGGAAATGGAAACGCCACAAGTTTCTGATCCAAACGCAGCATCATGATGTTGCCATGGTAACAGGGACAGAAGAGAAGCATCTCTGAGTTGCTCTGCGTTTCCTGCTGAGCCTCAGATTTGTTTCCTTCTTTTGTTCCAGTTACATTAACTGACCAAACTTCACTAACTGGTCAAATGAAACTCTCTACTTGTTCATTGGAAATATTCCCCCCTCGCTGCTTGTCCAGGCTCTAACTGCCACCGCTCCAACAGTTTTGTCAATAATTAGCAGCTCCTTGATCAAGGGTCCGTCCCACCATGTTTTAAAGAAGTGGCCCCTCTTCTAAAGGAACCTAATCCTGACCCTGCTCTCCTCTCCAAGCTTCCCTTTCTCAGTAAATTACTTTAAAAAGTTGTAGAAACGCGACTCAGATCCTGGTTTAGTGAGTCTCAGATGTCGGATCCTCCAGTCTGGCTTTCTAAACACCTTTCCACTGAACCTGCTTCAGTGAGAGTCCATAACGACCTGTTGGTGGCGCTGATGAGGGAAATGCTCGGTGCTGGTTTCACCAGATCTCTGTCCACCAGGTCCTGGCTGGTGTCTCTGTCTCAGCTCATATTTATCAGGACGTTCTGGGCGGAGTCGTCTGACTCCGCCCAGACGGCGGAGTCAGACGACAGGTTCTCGTCTGACTCTGCCCCCTTAACTTGTGGGGTCCAACAAGGCTCCGTTTTGGGTCCACTTTGGTTTTATTTGTATATTATTTCTCTTGCTGGCATTTTATTCAGTCCTTTTCAGATATGTCTGATCACATTTACGCCGATGACATTGTCGTATTTTCATTTATACTCCATCAGCTGGACGGGTTGGACATGTTGGACGTCCTCATCTTTGTCCTGCTCAGTGACCGTCTCTCCAGTAACTCTCTGGTTTTAAACTCCAGTAAGACACAAACTGGTTCTGCTCCCAGTCAGCTGCCACACAGTATCAGGCTGTGAAGTCAAAGGTCAAATCTCAGGGTCTCGTTTGACTCGTCATCAGGCTGCGACTCACATTGAGGCTGTTTCTGTTTCATTTAACAAACTTTTCTAAGGTCAGACAGACGAGCTGATCTGGAGGAAAGCGTTCATGTTTTAGTCTTACCTCGTCTGTTACTGTAACGCCCTTTTCACCTGCTGGATAAATCCTTCTGTTCACTCAGCAGCCAGTCTCGGTCCTCCGTGTCTCCTGGTCCGGCTCCCTGCTGACTGTAGGCCTGGTTTAACCCTCCTGTTATGTTGCGGGTCAATTTGACCCGTTTCAAAGTTTAAAAATAAAAAAAAAATAGTTAGAAGTATTTTTTCTGCATGAAACTTTTTCTATTTGTCTTAATAGGTCACTCTGTGTATAAAATGAAAATGGTTCATTTTACACACTTGCAGCCCCCCCTAGGTCCATTTGTTACAGACGTACTGTTATGGGTCAATTTGCCCCGCCATACAAGTTGAAGGGTAAAAAGGTTAAAACAATGTCCAATTCTATTTTTCCTTGCACCCATGAGACATA
>NW_006800447.1:171683-171981 GCF_000485575.1 Poecilia formosa | reverse complement strand
TCTCCTCTCCAAGCTTCCCTTTCTCAGTAAATTACTTTAAAAAGTTGTAGAAACGCGACTCAGATCCTGGTTTAGTGAGTCTCAGATGTCGGATCCTCCAGTCTGGCTTTCTAAACACCTTTCCACTGAACCTGCTTCAGTGAGAGTCCATAACGACCTGTTGGTGGCGCTGATGAGGGAAATGCTCGGTGCTGGTTTCACCAGATCTCTGTCCACCAGGTCCTGGCTGGTGTCTCTGTCTCAGCTCATATTTATCAGGACGTTCTGGGCGGAGTCGTCTGACTCCGCCCAGACGGCG
>NW_006800447.1:153028-156221 GCF_000485575.1 Poecilia formosa | reverse complement strand
CCTCTTTAGAAAACTGCAGGAATATGTCCTAAAAAAGCTGATGAGTAGCTGGATGCTGACCGAAGCTGTTGGGCTACAAGCAGAACATCACCTCTTTCTGGACTCTGCATGGAAATAGCTAGATTTTTCTTATTTTATTTTTTTTATTTACCGTAAACTTCTGAGAAATAAAACACAAAATGAAACTCCTACAGGTATGATGGATTTATAAGAAACGAAACATCGATGTGCGCATTACCACGAGGTCTGACCGATAGACAGGCTCCGGTCTTTTACTGTAGAAAATAAATCCAGCTGAATAAATTTGATGGCTTCTCTTCATAATCTGAGCAACACGTCACTTCATGACATCACTGCTCATATATGATAGACTTCAAAATAAATTAATGTATGACTAAAATAATGAAGTAAAAAGAAAATTAAGAAAATAAGAGTGGCAATAAAATGGAAACTTAGATAATGGAGATAATCTTAGTTTCATATTAAACTATAATGCAATTTGTCAATAATCAGATATAATTCACACTATATAATTAAGTTGGACAAATTTCCATTTTTTCTATTGTTGAATGCATTTTTGCCACATTAAACAGTTTATCAAGCCATTTATTTATTTGCGTATTTATTGATCATTTTGGCAGGTTCAGTCCTCCACAATTAAAAATAGAAAAAGAAAATACAGATTTCTGCTCCATCACATTCAACACAAATTCAGAAAACTGTTTTAAACGTAATATTTAGGATTAAAGCAATAATCCAGGAGGCCTTCAGAGCCTGAGCAGGACAGATTCACAAACTGAAAATATTCTCTCTGGGTCTGGTTCTGATCCAGTTCTGCTGCTGGCCGTTCAGATCGGTTTATCTGAACTCCAGAAGAGGCAGAAATATAAATCTGAAATAAATCTGAGCCAACACGAACTCACAGGATGCTGAGCTGAGCTCTGGCAGGAGAAACGTTTTCATCTTTAACGCCCAGCAGAAACAGAAGCAACGATTTTGATGACTTTACCGTAAACAGCTGCTTCTGCTTCAGTCCTCCAGAACCTCCAGAACCTCTGGGGTAACTTTATATTTTTACATGTTTTCCATCATCCATCACAGTGAACGCCAGGCTTTTAATGTGAAGGTGTATCCTGGAAGTTCCGGTTTGGTGATGAGGCTGTTTGCTTACGTCAGAATGACATCATGAGCTCAGAGAGTCGCGTGGAGCTGCTCTGGGATCAGTTTAGAAACTAACTAACTTTATTCCATTGTTTTCAACAGACCGGGGAGCTGCTCCACAGCGCCCTCTGGCGGCTGAAGCTCTGCATCGCATCTGAGGACAGTTACCACCACCACTACTACTAATGTTTTATTTCATGACTTCTTCTCCCGTTTCGTCTCGTTTAATTTAATTTTTATTTTAAGGTTTCGTCTCTTGCTGGTCCTTCTGTTCTCCAGGGTTTTAACTCCTCATCAGTGATTTTCACTTCGTTATGAATCTTTCCTGTCAACATTCTTCATGTTATTCTAATTTTCTGAGACCTTTTTGAGCATTTCTCCTCTCAGCGCCTCCTGGTGGCAGCATGTTGGATTATGCTGAGCAGCTGGAAGAATTCCTGCTTTTACCTTTTTACTTTCGCAATGTTGTTATGACGCGTAACCATAGCAACGAGGTGTTTTTACAGCTGGGAGTAGCTGATAAGCATCTCAAAAGCTCAGATGAACTGTGAACTTTGACCCCAGTCCCACAGGAGCTGATCAGGAGGCTGATGGAAGTTCAGCCATGTTTTCCAGGAATCGTACCGAACTCTCTGACCAAACAGCATGTCAGTCATTCACTGCCACACTGACTGCTACTGGAGATGCTTCCGGCCCACAGCATCACCGTTTACACTGACTCTGTGGTGGTTCTGAGATCATCCAAGTTACAACATTTATGTTCCCTTTGGAGATAAATGAAGGATTTTAAATAGAATTGAATTAATTTCTTTGTTTCTTTAGGAATCTGTTTTGTCTGAAATCTGCAAAGCAAAGCAAAACCAAACAAAGTCGGGGAAGAGCCAGTGTAGCAGAGTTCATTGTATTTATTTTATTTTTCTTTATGAACCATTCTTTATGTATGTTGTAAACTTACAAGCTGTTATATATATGTTGTTGTTTAACTTTATGTTTAGCGCAGCACTGTACCAGGCATTTATTTCCCACGTTAGTAACACCTATCACGTTTTCTGTGATTATTTTTTGTTCTTTTGGCTGGTTAAGGTGTTTTTGAAGAAGCCAGAACCCAAGAACTGCTGTGCTGAGAGTATTTTTGTTTTGAACAGGAATAAAACGAGCCTGATTCCTGATTCCGGAGTGATTCTTCCATCCTTTTAACAACCAGTACACCAGTCTGAAGGGTGAAGCAGACAGCTCAGCTCCCAGCCAGCTTCTACTCCGCTCACCAGTCCCTTCTCTCTCCTCCCCCCTGACACTGGAGCAGGCTGCTTATATAGCCGAGATCCACCGGGCCGAGCGCATCCTGCTGCCACCCCTTCCGGTGCGCCTCGGGACAAAGAGCCATTAGTAAAGTGACGGATCTTTTCCCATAAAGTGGAGGGGGACGTCACACAGCTTTGACAGGAAGTTGGAGGGAAAATGAGAAGAAGCAAAAATAAAAATATTGGGTCTAATATTTTTTTAATCATACAATTTAATCTGCTTTTCAATCATTGTTATAAAATAGAAGGTAAAATAATTGATTGAAATGTTATTTGCCATGCTCATCTTTCTGACTGGCTGCTTTGTTGCTACTGTTAGCATCGCGGCGCTAAATGGAAAAGTTTGTGACCAAAAACAGAAAGAATGAACTACGGAAGAGGATTAGGGAAGAAAAAATTCTGACTTCAAAACTTTTATTTTTCCCAGCAGCCCTAATCCTCTTCCATAAGGAACCGCCCAGCTGGACAAACAATAAGTGAATAAAAATGAGAGATAATAATGTATTATTATTATCATATGGATGCATGTTAGATGATTTTACAGTAAGTCACCTGCAGACAGAAACCAGCTGAAGCTAAATCTGTTGAAAACCTCCTTTTATTTTTGATGTCTTTTTTTAACATCGTCCCTGATAAATAATCAAACTGGCAGTCTATGGAGGACCAAAACTGACATAGTAAGAAATAAAAGCATAAATATATATTTAGTTTTTCCTTTTCCTTACACGAGT
>NW_006800447.1:148950-152231 GCF_000485575.1 Poecilia formosa | reverse complement strand
CAAAGTAATTCTGATGTTTCATCCTTACCTGTGGAAGGTGATGCCAGTGAATCCAGTTTGTTTCCTAAAACGGTTTATTTTAAATAACTTTAATGTTAATGTTTTCTTCAGTAGCTTCCATATTGTGCCACACGGACTAGAAATCAGTGTGTAATTGTTGTACTAAAATGTATATATGCGGCACATGCATTTTTATTCTATTTTAACTAAATTTTTATTTTTGTTACCTATTTTTTATGTTTAAATTTAGTATTTCTCTTCAATAGCTTCTAGGTCATGTGATCTATTGAGTCAAAATCAGTGTGAAATTGTTATAGATCTATACTGTAGATCTATAACTCTAGACTCTTCCTCTTTAGGTCCAAAAATAATAACTTCAGAAAATATATACATTACTTGATAGAAACTCATGTGTAAGGAAAAGGAAAAACTAAATATATATTTATGCTTTTATTTCTTAGGTCAGTTTTGGTCCTCCATAGAGTCAGTCTGTCGGTCAGTCAGCCCGATCACCCGGTGCAGTTCATTTCAGCGCCAGCAGGGGGCAGCAGCGCTCCACGGCTCCTCCGGTTCCACGGCTTGCAGCGGGGTTGCGTAAGACACGTGATGAAAGACGCCGAAACACACACACACACACACACACACACACACAGAGTCTGTGGTTGATTATCTCGCTCTCTTATCGATCCATTGATCATTCTGTCACATCAGGTCACGCCCACAAGGCTTCTAGCAGGCCGTTGCCATGGTAACAGCTCTAACTAGACCCAGACTGCGTAGAGTGCAGTTTCATCTGGCCGTCAGAGGACGGCATGTTGGACTTCACTGACCTTTGACCTCACAGGTGAGATCTCTCCAACCAGTCAGAAGATCCCAGTTAACCCAGTTAGATCACTGGTTCTGGTTCAGCCTCCAGCAAACCTGTCGGACATCAGGGTGTACTTACTTTCTTCATCTTTTCTCTCTTCTATAAATAACGCCAGTCTAGATCAGCTGGGTGTTTTCTGGAGTCAGAACCTGGACATGTTGTACTTACTTTTCACCTGCTGGTGGTCGGTCGTCCAGCTCAAAGTGTCTTTGAGCTAAAAGATGTTTAAAGTTTAAAATGACTAAAATGCATTATTAACAAAATCTACACAGAAAATTAAAAGTTTCTTAAAAAAGGAAAAAATTACAGTTAAAATAAATTTGGATTATCTGCACTTCAGTTGTTTCATCCTAAAGTGTCCAAATGTTTTGATCCTTTATTGACTTTATTAGCTGAAGTTGTTAGCATGAGGCAGGAAGTGGTTAGAGTTCAGGTGAATGACCTCTGACCCCAGGCTGTCTTCACATACTGACGTTTTCCTGTTGCTGTTTCTGGATAAAACCTGAACGAAGCTCAGCCTGAGGAGCAACTGGAGGCTGGCAGCCCGCCAGGCTGATGAAGCACTGGAGGTAAATTCATCCGTCCATCTCGAGTCTCAGGTTTCAGCCCCCCGGCCCCCGTCCTGCTGACTCGGCTCTTTCTCCCTCGGATCAGCAGAACCTCCAGAACCTCCCAGCTGCTGTTTCTCAACCTCTGGCCCGACTTCCAGAGGGAAGACGGACGTCCTCACAGCGGGACGGATGAGACGGGGGTCCTGGACTTACGCAAGACGAGTGATGGACAGACGGCGACCTCCTGACCCCGGGGTGACCTCGAACCCGGCCCTGATGTTCTGCAGCGGGTCGGTGCGGTCCAGCAGCAGATCATCCCGTCACAACTGGGATTATTATGAAGTTAGAAACAGAAACTCTGAAAAATATTTTGTCTTTTCTGTCTTTTGTGTTTAATGTTCAGATGTATCCGAAAACCAGAAACGGCTCAGAAAGACTTTAACTGTCCAACTCTTCACTCTGAACCACAGCATCAACTCAGGACTTTGACTAGGCCATTGTGCTCTGCAGTCCAGTTTATTAGTGAAAAACATTTCAGCAACAGGGCAATTCAACGTTCCACAGAAACATCATAAAGTCACCAATTAAGAAACAATAAACGTCACGTTTTGTCTCAGCAAATGCAAAAAGATGAGACAAAACTGGGTCTGGATGCTGAACCAGAACCAGAACCAGAACCTGAGAGGTTTGAAGGTTGATCCAGCAGCAGCAGATCTTTAATGAAAACATGAGTTTCTCTGGTCTGAGACTTTAATCCTCTGGTCCTGGAAATGCTCTGCAGCTGCTAGAAGGCCCACTTTGGAACCGGCTTTATGTGGCTCTGGAGGGTCAGGTCAGAGGTCAGAGGTCAGCCTGATCTCTAGTTTACAGCTGGAACAACTGAAGCCGACTCTAGATCTATAGCTCTAGAGCATTCCTCTTTAGGTCCAAAGATAATAACTTCAGTTCTTCCATGATGGACATCACTCCACTGGTCCAGTTTGTCACTCCACTGGTCCAGTTTGTCAGTCCACTGGTTCCAGTAGTGACTGAGACGGCCCAGCAGCAGTCTTCATCCTGTTGGCTCTCGCTCCACCTATTGACCAACCCTGCTGGGATTTGACCTCTTGACCCCGGCTGCACGCCTCAATCAGAGCCTCGGCTCAGAGGAGGCTGCCCCCCCCTGACCTTTCCCCCACTTCCTGGGCCAATCAGAGCTTACAGGAAGTGGGTGAGGGGTGGCGGTGGGTTGCTCAAGCAGCCGGGCCTCCTTGTTCTTCCTCCTCTGCCTCCTCTTCCTCACACTCTGAGCCGTGTGTTTCTGCATCGCCGCTCCCCGGGGGAGGGGGGAGCTAACGATGAAGAGATGAAGTGATTAACGAGGCGCTGCTGACGGCGCAGCTCCAGGAGGCGCAGCGCTCCGTCCCCCAGGACCAGAACCGGTCCAAACAACCGGCAGCTCCCTGAATCAGCTGGATCCTAGATCTGATCCGAGATCTGGACTCATCTACATCTCTGATCCAGTCTGGTGGGTTTCAGCAGAACCAGAGGTTCTTGTTCATCTCACCTCCAGCTCCTGTCGCTAACCTCCTGTAACCATGACAACCA
Organism: Poecilia formosa; assembly: GCF_000485575.1. Taxonomy (NCBI): domain Eukaryota; kingdom Metazoa; phylum Chordata; class Actinopteri; order Cyprinodontiformes; family Poeciliidae; genus Poecilia; species Poecilia formosa. Next base: position 149,225 of record NW_006800447.1, on the reverse strand, counting down.
ACAGGTAAGTGACGGAGAGCGTTAACTGTAGCGGTGAGTAGACAGTCTCAGTCCTTCAGGCACTCGGTCTGTGCTGATGAAGCGCCCCTCGCCTCAGGATCACTGAACAGATCACAGATCTGTTCAGTGATCCTAACAACAGCCTCACCACAGGGGGCGCTGATGATCCCGATGCTGACCTCTGACCTGATCGGATGTTCACTTTGGCCCTCTGCATCACCATTTCCATGGAAACCACGTGACACCAGCTTCACTGAGACAAACCGAGCAGCCGC
>NW_006800447.1:145645-148502 GCF_000485575.1 Poecilia formosa | reverse complement strand
TGTCAAATCCTGAGGGTCAAAGGTCGCCTTCCATCCCACCTGAATCAACTGAAGAACTTTAAAATCCACAGAAACCTTTGAGCCTTTTCCAGTTTACATGCCATGTTGTTACAGGAGCTGCAGATTGCTAAAACCGCAGCAGTTAGCATGATGCTACGCTAGTGTAGCATCATGCAGTTAGCATGACGCTACACTAGCGTAGCATCATGCTAACTGCTGCGGTTTTAGCAATCTGCAGCTCCTGTAACAACATGGCATGTAAACTGGAAAAGGCTCAAAGGTTTCCGTGGATTTTAAAGTTCTTCAGTTGATTCAGGAGGGATGGAAGGCGACCTTTGACCCTCAGGATTTGACCCCAGAAGAGATAAAATGGCATTTAACTCGGAGAAAGTTCAGGTTAAATCTAAACGTTTCTGCTGCTGAACTGGTTCTGGTCCGTTTAGCAGCTTCTCTGGTTCTGATGAACTAGGCTCGTGTTTCCAAGTGTCTGTGATTTGACTAGGCTGGATTTACGGCTTCTCCATAACAACTGCAGCCGCTCACATGAAATAACTCATGTTTAGGGGAAGAGCGGGATCAGTGGAGCCGCCTGGCGCTGATTAGTGGATGTGGAAGAACCGAGACACTGATTGGATCCAGCAGGCGATTCAGCTGCAAACTGATGGGTCTGGATCCAACATGGCCGCTGGGGCCCCGTCTCTCCTGTTGGACTCGATGACGGGCAGAAAGCTTGGAGGCGAGAGGATCAACAGACCGTCTGGTTCTGATCCGCAGAACCCTCACCTGTCCATGTAACCATGGCGTCTGTTGCAGCCAATCAGAGCCCAGAAGCCTCTCCCTTCTCCTCCACTTGGACGGCCTTCGTCCTCCTCTTCCTCCTGCCGAGGTCAGCGCTGCTGCAGGCAGACGGCCAACCTGATTGGCCGAGCTCCCAGTCGCCACGGCGATGCAGACGACACGTGAACAGCACGCTTCCAGTGTTGCTCAAAGGTCCCTGGGCAGACCCCCCCACAGACACACCGATGTGTTCAGAGGTCACACACACACAGACTCGTGTTTTCGTGTGTTGTGGGGACTTTCTATTAACTTCCATTCATTCTGCAGCCCAACCCAAAGCAGCATTTCTGTTCACCAAATGGCTCCCACAAAATCCTGCTTCTGCCTCTCAAACACCATTTAAACTGACCAAAAATAAAATCTCATAAAGGAACTGGACAGTTTTTTGTTGCTTTGCCTCGTCGCCTGTTTTCCCAGCAGCGCCACCTTCAGGAACAGATTCTCACGTCGGGCTGCACCTTTTAACTCGACGCTGCGTTTCCATTACTGATGACCCAAATCTTTGTTGATATTCTGCTAAATTTGTCGATTTATGTCGATAAAACATCATTTTTAACTGCGTCGTTTCCATTAATATGTTATTCATCAATAACATATTGATGAATTAAACTAACATCAATATGTTTGTTCACATGAGAAAAACATGGCGGCATCAGAATAGAAGAACCAGAGAATCGTAGGCGGAGGCCTGAGGCCTCAAGGCCGGCGTCACCGGTTCGACTCCTGGCCTGGTGACCTTTCACCTTTCCCCCTCTGTCTGGATTTTCATGCTGAGTTGCTGCTTTAACTTGGAGGTCATTGTGGGAAACGGGCTGATCTGGAGCTCACCGTCCTGATCATGTCCTCCGCCTGCCTGCAGGGGGAGCTCCAGAGCCATCTGCTCACCTGTACCACCAGCAGGTAGCCGACCTTGCTGTGAATGCTGAGCAGTCTGTGTCTCTACGATCTTCCCGTCTCCTCCTGATCCTCCTGGGATCCATCCGATTCCTCTCGTCGCTCCGCAGCTCAGCCAGCCTCCCATAATTCCTTGCAGCTTGATCAGCAGTAGATTTACGAGCTGCTGCGGCAGCTGGCGCTCCGTCAATCATGTGACCTCATCAGAAAGCTGTCAGAGCGGGTTACCTGCTGCTAGCCTCGCCCTGCCAGGCCGCAGCGCTGAGTTATGGTTCGGCTTTAATGCGACGCAGCAGCAGCAATGAAGCAATGAAGAGCCGTAAGTCATGACACCCACAGCGGCGCAGGGCGGAGGCTTCTTCACACTACTGGACCGGTTCCACCCGGTTCTGATCCGCTCTGGGTGCAGAAGAGGTCCACTTCCCGCTGCATGCTGGGAAACAAGGACGGAATCAGGCTGCTACCTGCAGGAAGGGTCAGAGGTCACCATTTAGACCCATCAGAAGCTCACAGCTGGAAACCTGACTTAACTTGGTTTACAGTTAATTCATGTTTGAATTGTCCGAGTGCTGGAAATGTGCTACATAAATAAAATGACCTTACGCTTTCACTTTATTCATCCTTAAAGGACAAAAATTAGCAGCAATAATTTGGGTAGTTTAGTCAAAGAAAAATCATTTTTTAAAGTGATATTTTATTTATTCATTTATAAATGTTACAGTTTCAAACTAAAATTTAGTTAACAAGCTAAACATTTGATATTTAGTGGGCTAGCTAAATATTTAGTTCCGAACTAAATGGTTAGCTCAGAGCTAGCAACACAATATCTGAAATGGTCAAAATACAAGAAATGAATCAATCCCTCCAACAACTTGTGACGTTTGGGTTGTATTCAACGGAGGAGAGCAGGCGGCAGACTCAACCACACCGGTTCTGGGACGTTGTCTTGTAATAAACTATCTTCACCAGCCTTACAAAGCCGGACGAACGGCTGCTAATTTACCAACCAGTTCTGGTTTCTGACATGGGTAATACGGGCAACCGCTCAGGACGTTATCTTTTTAGGGATGGCAGGAGACCTCTGCGGATTGTGGCACAGAGATGAAAGCAAAACGGAATTAAGAAG
>NW_006800447.1:142309-144621 GCF_000485575.1 Poecilia formosa | reverse complement strand
GTCTGTCCTTATAATATGTCTAGGCGTTCACCTCCATCACCTCTCTACAGAGAAGCAGTGGCGCAAACTTGTGACATCATTAACGAAACCAGAGTATCTTAAAGAGACACGACGCAATTACAAACTATTTGCATTCCATTTTAATATTTTTTTGGCTGACCTCTTTTAGACTAAAATTGATAATCATGTTTGAGTTTACCTTTCCTGTGTGACATCACCAAAGGTGGAACATTGTAAACAAAGAAGCAAAATTGAGAAAAGAAGAGACAACAAAGGCACAAGCTTTTATTTTGGTAGTCCACTTCCAGATAAAAATATTTGGCCTTGAGTTCAATTTTTATTTTGAAACTAAATATTTAGCTTGAAGCTAAATGACTAAGATGAATTTACTTTGACTAGCCCATTCTAAGTCATGAGTCAGCTCTGATAATCCATCCCATAATGCCTGATCATTATGGGATAGACGCTGACCTTTGATCCCGGTCCTGCAGAATTTTCCTGATTTACTGCATGATGCTGCCACCACCTGCAGCTTCATGCAGTTGGTTCTGTAAGGAATGGGACAAAACGAGGAAAGGTCAAAGACTAAAGGTCAAAGGTTGAAAACTTTCACAGCAGGTGAGAGGAGGCGTGTCTGTCCCTGCAGGTCTGAGACAAACGGGACCGGACCGAACCAGACGGAACCGGACCGGGCCATGTCTGGAGCAGTTCTCCTCGCTTCTCTTATTGTTACCATGACACCATGTCTGAGGTGTCATGGTGGACTCCTCTCTCTAGCGGTCCCCAGCCTGCTGAAGGGGCTCTCAGCTTCCAGGGGCCTCAGAGCGGCCCCGACCTGCTGCAGCGTCTGCAGAACGTCTGCTGACATGCAGCCTGCGCGGGTGCATTGCAACAGCCTGAATAAATCAGCGGCGTGGCGCTGCTGCCAAGCTGATGATGACATCATGGCTCTCAGGCGTCTGCGCCGCTCGCCGCCGCTCCTCTCCGACTGGCTGCAGCTCATCCCGTCGCTCACTGCCAGGATGATCGCTAACAGACGCCTGCAGCCCCACCTCCGGGCCCCAGAATGAAACAAGTTTAAAATAAGAAGATAAACTTCAAATCTTTCTGCCTCTGTGTCATTGATGATGATGATGACCTTCATCAGCGGTTCTGACCAGCAGATCCAGAAGGACCGGTCCGGTATCAGCTGCGTTTTTGTAAACTTGCAGTCAAACATTACCAGCAATAATTTGGGTTATTTTTAGCCTGTCAGAAAAAAACTGGAGTTAATTTGTCAAAGTCATATTTTCACCGGGCCCTCACAGCCCGGCCCCGGCCCTCACGGCCCTCATGGCCCTCACAGCCTGGCCCTCACGGCCCTCATGGCCCTCACAGCCCTCATGGCCCTCACGGCCCTCATGGCCCTCACGGCCCTCACGGCCCTCACGGCCCGGCCACGGCCCTCACGGCCCTCACGGCCCGGCCCCGGCCCTCTTTCTTGTCTGACACTAGAGCCGGTAAAACCTTTAAAAAACACTTTTAGCTAGCGTTGATATCTAGTTTCAAGCTAAATACTTTGCTCAGCTTTTCTCAATCATCCAAATAATTTGGGTGTATTTTTCCTTTCTTTCCTTCTTACAGAATGTTTCTGTTTATATCCATAGAAAGAGAGGAAAGCCTTTGGCCTGATTTGCTTTTTGCACAAAGGTTTGTGGTGGATTTCTATCCGAAAGGTAAAGATATAAAACTCTGACAAATGAGATTCTAACATAAATGGAAACCTGATAGCAGAAAGTACAGCGTTAAGAAAGACTTTCAGTATTTAGTTATGAACTGATCCGATCAGGTCGTTACATCCTCCATGTCCACCAGGAGGATGTCCTAATATGGTTAAATATTTTTCAGGGTAAATATTTAACCAGCTTATAGCTAGCTAAATATTTTGCTAGCTCTAGTTAGCTAGCTCAGAGCTAAATATCTAGTTTGAACCTAAATAATTTGCTCACTAAATATTTATTTAGCTAAATATTGAAGTTGGAACTAAATATGCTAAATAAATATTTAATTTGGGGATATATATTAAATTAAAGCTTGCGAATGAAAGATTTACTTTATGACTGTGACTTTTATGAAAATATGAATAAAGGTGAAAATATGAATGATGAATGAATCCTCATTCTGTCTGTTGAAACCGTCTGACTAACTCAACTTATTCCTGTGAATTGTTAATTAGCGGCGCCATCAGAGGCCCCTCTGCAGACAGAAAGAGAGAGAGAGAGAGAGAGACAGAGAGATAGAGAGAGAGAGAGAGACAGAGAGATAGATAGAGA
>NW_006800447.1:137241-141710 GCF_000485575.1 Poecilia formosa | reverse complement strand
AATCAGATTCTAGTAAAAATCGGGTCGGTTCTGATCAACAGCAGAACCCTGGTCTGGTCAGAAGTTAATGTCAATCCCAGAATCCTCAGCAGTGGTTCTGATAAAAACCTGGATGGACTCGGGTTCTAACAGAACATGGAGCTTCATGATTCAGAGGAAGCAGCTACACATTTCCCTGATGGCTCCTTCAAAATAAAAGTTTGTTCATGACTAGAATTGAAGAAAAAAAAAGTTGAAATCTAAGAGATAAAATTATATTTGATAAGTTTTCTTTCTAGCAGCAAAAAAAACAAACATTACTGTAACTGCTGGAAGGCAGCAGATTTAATAACATTAACAACAATGATGAAAATAATAATGATAATAATAATAATATTAATAATAATGATGATAATATTAATAATGATGATAATAATATTAATGATAACAGAAACCTGTTCATGGTTCCAGTGTCTTCGGTCGAACAGAGACTCGGACTCGGCTGAACTTTAAGACTCGGATTTAATTTACAACATAAACGATCCCAGATATAAAAAAGCTGATTGACAGAGACCCCCCCTCCTCCCCCCCGTTGTCATGCAAACATCTCCATAGCAACAAGCAGCTGCAGCTGCTGCAGACCAAGAGACTAGAAAAGACCATAGAAACGTGAAAACGATGCAGGACCGGTCACAGAACCAGAACCAAGCGGCTCATTGGACCGTCTGGTTCCACAGGAAGGTTGAAATCCTCCAGCGGAACCAGAACCGGACTGGGATCTGGACGCAAACCTCAGGTGATCATGGTGTCTGGTTCCTTGAGGCTCCGCCCCTTTCTCCCTGGAGGGCGGCGGCCCGTTAGCAGACCGCTAATGAGCCGACCCGTTTACACCTGGATTTATCTAAAGCTGCGGTTCTGTCGAGCCGTCTGGGTCCGCCCGGTTCCGCCCGGCATGCTGCACACCAACACACCTGGCTGGGCAGGTGGGGGCATGTGGGAGGGGGCGGGGCTTCCTGCTCCAGTCCTGCATGAACCGAGTCTGTCTGGATCCGAGTGGAGTCAGAACCGGGCCGCCTCAAAGTTCTGGAGAAACACCAGTTGACCTCAGGAAGAAGTTCTATCCATTCACTGCTTCCAGAACCAGAACCAGAACTGGCTCAGACAAACACGCCACCAATCGTGACCATGATCAGGAAAAGTTCTGGATCCTGATTGGGCGGGGCGGTTCTGGAGGTTCTGCTCAGCGGTCCTGGTAGGACCCAGCAGAACGTGACGGAAAGCCGTGGAATAATAACAAAAACAGACAGAAGTCACACGATCGGGTCCGACCGAACGCCGATTCCCTCTGGGCCAATCAGAGGCCGCGTCCGGCCACAGGTAGTCTCTCCAGACCCGCGGGCCGACCGCTTCCTGGTGACATCACTGAGGGGGCGGGGCCAGGAACGACTGGGATGGAGGAAGGACAAGAGGCCGGCAGCCCTGAGGCTCCGCCCCTCACTGGGCGGGGGCGGGGCTGGTGGTGTCGGCGGGCGGCTGCACGTTGTCGGCCAGGTTGTGGGCGTGCTCCAGGAAGAGGTCTTTGAGGACGCTCAGCTCCTTGCTGAGCAGCTTGATCTTGGCCTCCAGCCGCTCGTTCTCCTCCTTCAGCTCGTTGACGCGCTGCTGCGTGTCCATGGCCTTCTGCTTGCTGCGCATGCGGCTCTTCTTCACCGCCAGGTTGTTGCGTTCGCGCCGCTGCCGGTACTCCTCGCTGTCCTTGTCCACGCTGGGCTTCTTCATCTTGCTGGGCGGCGCCGCCTTTCCTCCGGCGGCAGACGGGTCGGCGGGGACGAGCTGGGGGACCTGCTGCAGTCCGGCGAGGGACGCTGCGTTGGACGCTGCTGCGGCGTGCGCCTGGCTCTGGATGACGCTCACGCCGTTGTGCTCTGCTGTGATGAGTTTCGGCTGTGGCGGCCGGCTCATTTGGATGTGCTGCCTGCAGGATCTCAGGTCTGACCGGAGCCAGACGGGTCAGAACCACAGGACGGGTCTGCAGGACAACACAGAGACACAACAATAACCATATTATAATTGTAGAACAGTGCCGCCCTGGTGGCAGCATGTTGGAGTACTTCTCCTGGTTCTGATTGGTTCTTCAGTTGCCCTGGTTTTTGGATGCTTTGCGTGGATTTCTGCTGTACTTTTGATAGGAGGTGCAACCATGGCAACAGAGTGTTGTTTTTAATCGCAGAGCAGAAGCTCAGATAATCACTGAACTGAGACTGTCATAAAGCAACAGAGGTCTCTTCAGATTCGCTGCACCACTGACTGCTCCTGGAGATCCTTCCTTCAACAACCGTCTTTCATTTATGAGTTATGACAAAATTTAATTTCCATTTGGAAGGAATAAAGTATTATATAATAATATTGTTTGCGTTCTTTACTATTCAGAATAATCAAATATAGAAACGATAGCAACATTAATTCATAACTAATACTTAATGATAATATCTGGATCCAGTGATCGCCGTCATTCCTGATTACGTCAACTACGCTGTGAAGCAGGCGCCGCGCTGTGATTGGTCGGCACGTTGCTATGGAGCGGCTGCCCTGTGTGTAGCAGAACTCGCTCCGGGTGAAACAGCGGCTGTTGCCTGTTGTTGCATCATCACTGAGGGGAACTCCGAGTCATGCGGGTCTCAGCACAAACCTCACTTTTCAAAACCGAACCGAACCGAGTCCCAACATCAATACATAAAGCCAAACAGAACGGGAAAACTGGGCCGAACGACGTCGATTAAACGGATCATTTCCCGAAACCGATATAACTTTTAGTTCAATTAAAGCAGCTCATTAAAGCAGCTCGTTTCCTCCCTGATCTAACGACACCCTGAGCTCAAAGTACCGCCTGCTGGTCGCTAGACGCGGTTTCAGACCCGAACCGGGTCGAACCGGGTTATTTTCTCAGATTTTAATCGAACGAGTTAGCCGTTAGCCTATTAGCACCCGCTGCTAACGCTCTTCGAGGATAAATCTGTGTTTCTGAGCCAAAAAGTCAAAGTTTACCTTCACCAGGAGACCGCGTGGTTAACCTGTAGTCTATCCTGACCGATATGGGATAGAAAGTGCCACTTTAATTCCGTCTCCGGCCGCTCTCACTGTTTTTGTTTGGAACACGGACAGCAGCCGATTGCGAAATCTCTCTTTACCATGTTCGGCAATGTTTGGAGTCAGCCAATCAGGGCCGAGGAGGCGGCGGCGTAAAGATCTCTGGGCCAATCAGAGTTTAGCATTTACAAGAATGATGCAATTCCTTGCTGGAGTGATATGTGGACGGACCAATAGAAAGCGGCCTTTCTGTTGGTTTTGTTTATGTAATATGAGGTTTGTCAGATGAGTTCAGACATGTATGACTTCATTTGATCCTGGCTTCCTGAAACCGGTTCCTTATGAAACACCTAATATATAAATATGTATAAATGTATTTATAATTACTTTATAATACACATATTTTATAGAGTTGTGGGTTTTAAAAGTTGAACATATTTTTAGCAACAGACTGAGTGATACGTGACGGTCTGCTGTTATTCATAGTCATATTGTGTTGTGTTGGGACTACCACATTTCCCCGTTCAGGAATCAATAATGTATTATCTTATATTTATATTATCAGACTGAATCCACCACAGGAGCGTCATCATACTGCTGCAACTCAGTAAGTTAGAGTATTATGTTTATTTCATTTCTTCAAATGAAACTCAGTTATTATACAGATTTATCCTGAACAGAAAGGGAACCTAAATGTAACTCTGTGGACACAAACAGACTAACATGAATTTAAATTTAAATTTGACTTAATAAATAAATCTTCATTAGTGACGTGAATAGAGTTAATCATTACTTCGTTATGAAGTTCATTTATTTTTATAATTTAATAATTCAAAAAGTGAAACTCAGTATTGTAATGTACTCATAGATCCTCTGTTTCACTGTCTGGTTCTGTTTCTCTTGATTCTGACTTCCAGGTAATAAAAAGCAAGATTCAGTTTGTCTGAAAATTTCAGATTTAAGCCGATTTAAATCCAGAGACGTGAACCGTAGACCAGCTGCGGTTCTGACAGGATGTCCAGGTTGTTGTAAAACGTCCTGGTAGACGGCGCCGCAGGCTTTGGACCCGATGAACCCGTGGGACCAGAAATCGGAAAATCCCCACTAACAGTGGGCGAGTCGGACTGGACCTCCAGAAGCCCAGTTCTGTTCTGCTGAGCCGGTTCTGATGTTTCTCTGGTTCAGGATCCTCGGCTCTATCCCTGATGAATCCGAGCCGTTGGAAGATTCCAGGAGATTAAAACCTGGATGACACCAAACTCTCGCTTTGAAATTCTGAGCAGACAGAAGTTGTTGACCAGGAAAGAGCTTAGAAACAAACCAACAGGACAATTTCACCAAGATAACCAGCAGAGATAACCAGATAACCAGCAGAGATAACCAGATAACCAGCAGAGATGACC
>NW_006800447.1:134883-136917 GCF_000485575.1 Poecilia formosa | reverse complement strand
AACATAACAATAAAAAAAATAAAAAAAATAAAAACTCTTACAGTTTAAAAACAAACATACAATTTAAAACTGGATCCTGCTGGAGTTGAAAGCCAAGTAAAATCGATGGGTTTTAAGACGAGCTTTAAAAGTGGACAGTGAAGGGGCCTCTCTGACCTGCAAAGGCAAGTCGCTCCATATGGGGCCCCTGACAGAGGAGCCCTGTCCCCTCTGAGCTTCCTGCTGGACCTCGGTTCCTCCAGGAGCAGCTGATCTGCCCTGAGAGACCGATGGGGTATGTAGGGGGTGAAGAAGCTCAGAGAGGTAAGCCGGGGCCAGATTATGTAGCGATTTAAAAACAGACATAAGAATTTTAAAATGAATCCTAAAATATACAGGCAGCCAGTGAAGTGAGGTCAGGTCAGGGGTCAGGGGTTACCTGCTCCCTGTCGAGTTCCTGTCCCAAGTGGTGCAGCAGCATCTGAACCAGCTGCAGACGTGAGAGCAGCGACTGACTGACTCCCAGATAAAGTGAGTTACAGTAATCCAATCGAAATAAAAGCCTGGATCACTGTTTCACAATGCTGATTTCACTGACGCCAATCGCCTTAAATGATAAAAGCTGGTTTTAACCACGGCTCTGATTTGGCCGTCCAATCTGAGATCATGTCCACCTTAAAACCAAGATCTGTAATAACAGGTTTAAAATAAACCTCCAAGGGTCCCAGGTCCACAGAGGAGGACTCACAGGAGCCACTGGGTCCAAACACCATCACCTCTGTTTTGCTTTCATTAAAATTTAAAAAGTTCAAGGCCAACCAAGCTTTAATATCACCTGGACATGCCAGGAGATGCTTCATCTCCTGGCATGTCCTTCTGCTGCATCTTCTCAAACCTCCAGTTGATCGTGGCAGACGTCCGCTGGTTCTGACTCGGTTCTGGTTCTGTTGGAGGTTTCTTCCCGTTAAAGAGACGTTTCCTCTTCACTGTTCCTACATCAGCTAGATGGAGACGTCAAGCTGCAAACATCTGCAGCAGATGGACAGGAAGTGAGGCAGATCTACTTCCTGCCACTGATTCAGCTCAGCAGGTTCGTGTTGCTGGAGGTTAAATCCTGTTTTCTTGACGTCTCTAGTGAAACTTTTCAGCTGCTGATGTTTTGCTGTCCTGACAAACATTCAGATGTTTCTTGATCTTTTCTTCTTTTTCTCTGATTGTTGCTGCTGTTGGTTTGTGACGTTTCTTTTCACATTTTGCAGTTTTTTTCTCCTGGAGAATAAAAATGATCAGAATCCAACATCAGATCAGCTCTCAAACTTCATGTTGAGATCAATCAGAGATGTAATAAATAATACATTTAATAAAATTTAATTTAAATTAGGGTTAGTTAAATTTAATTTAATTAATCATCCCTGAAGTGACTCGATGCTCCTCTGGGCAGGGGCGGAGCTACGGGGTGGCTGGCCCAGAGGGGGGCCAGATGGGAGGTACAATTTGACTTCAGGGATCCCAGTCTTCATCACTGATGAGAGCAGAAGAAGGTGAGCCCCCTCCTCTTCAGTATGGTGTATGTAAAATTACACAGAAAGATGCTCCAGTCATTGTTGACTCATGGTGGTTAAAAACTTTACCAGACCGACTGATTTTAGTGACATAGTGGGTGTAAAATATTGAATAAAATGTTGTCCTACATGACTGGCTTCATTTACATTTACACTTTATGACATGCAAAATTACAAGAGGATCGTCCTTATTGTCTCCAAGTGTATTCTGGGTAAAACTTGTCACCAGCCGTCCACCAACGTCATCATCAGTCTCTTGGCAACAGATGGCAAACTAGCTAGACCAGTGGTTCTTAACCTGGGTTCGATGAACCCCAGGGGTTCGGCGGAGCCTCTGCCACGGAGGTAAAGACAAACTGTGTAAAGTCGTGATGACCCCCGTTTTGCCATCACTTGCTGCAGAGGATCACGTTACATTGCTGAGCCAATCAGAAGATCACGTTACATTGCTGAGCCAATCAGAGGATCACGTTACATTGCTGAGCCAATCAGA
>NW_006800447.1:121862-134716 GCF_000485575.1 Poecilia formosa | reverse complement strand
AAAGACAGAAGTTCAAATCCCTGCTGAGTGGAGCTCCATGGAGCGGCAAAGGGAACAGGATGGAAAAAAGGGAGGAAAGAAAAGCCAAAAACTGGACGCATATTTTCTTCGTCGTCTTGGAGATGAAGCGGAGTTTTTTTGTTGGCAGCGATTCAGACCCGCCAAACCTGGCAGCCCAGTTTCCAGTCTCAGGTAAAAACTAACATATTCACAAAGTGAGTTAACTGTAGACTGATAACCCAGCCGCCGAGCTCACATCCCCTTTTCTCTCTGTGGTGGTGAAACTTGTTAGCTCCGCCGTTGCATGTCTATGTTGTAAAGTTAAATTATAATGAGCTTTATTATTTGGGCCATTAGCCCCGCCCCCCGGCCCGAAGCCGACTTGTTCCGCTGCTGCCGCTGAGATTTTATAGATAGAAACTTTTTTAATGAATTCAAAACATAAACAGAGCTTAATGCCCTGTTGACTAGGATCACCTGTAATATACGAGTCAGTGACTTGAAATGACTCTTTATAAAATGTCTTGAGATGACAGTTGGCACTGTAGAAATAAACTGAGTTGAATTGAAACAGCTGGAGACGATTCTGTCTGATGAACTATTTTAATAGTTTACATTTTTTTAAAACCTCACAAAGAGAAAAGTCTGGACGGAGCAGGACGGAGGCTCCATCTACCAGGGAATCATTATCAGCTGCAGATAAACGCAGAGCGTCTGATTAAACGTTAGCATGATATACTGATTAGCATCCGCTAACTGACCAGTCCAGACGGAGACACCTGGAGGTGAAACCTGGCAGCTTAATGAGCCACTCATTGTGCATTGATAAGGATTGCTGCACTGATGTGAGTCAGACGGTTGATGACAGACTTGGTGCCGATAAGGCAGAGAGGAAGGACGGTGCCGCACAGCGGGGTGTCATCTGCATAGGAAAAAATTAACACAAAACTTTCACCAAAAGCAAAACCCTGAGGTTCACCTGGAGAGGTAACTGGGAAGACTGGGAGCTGGTTGAAACGGTGCCAAAAATCTGATGGAGGAAAATCTGTGTTGAGAAATGGTTTAAAATGCTGGACTGGGATTAGAGACTAAGTTTATACTTTTCAAACATAACGATGATTGGACCTGATTCTGGAATCGCTGCAGTCAGACTGACGGCCTCTGCTGCTGGGAGGAGAAATCAGTAAAACAAGCTGAGATAACCTCAACATCCGACCTTGACCTCCGACCTCAGCAGGTGTTTTGTGGATGCAGAAAGCTGAGTAAACGGTTCTTCAACCCGTCTGGACTTCACTGAGCAGAACTCGTAAAGGGTTCAAAAAAGTCCAGAAACGTCATTTTTAAAAAAGTTCTCTGTGAAACGAAGCTGCTTTATTCTGGTTGGACTCAAACGGGTCGGGTCGGTCCGAGCTTCTGGTACCGGTTCTGGATTTCTCAGAGAAAAATCTGTAAAAATTCTGCTTGTATGAAAGTTGTGCTGTGAAAAACCGTCTGCGCGGTCTGTCGCCGATAGAGGGCGCTGCAGGCCGGGGCATCAGGCCCCCGACGCTCCGCTCGGAGTTGAACATTGACCGTCTGACGGAGCTCAGATTCATGACTTCACTTTTAAAGGAGAAACTTTCACAGTTGGACCCAAACGGCTGGAGACGATCCGAACCTGCAGAAAGTTCTGAGAGAAAACACCAAACTGTTGAACATTTCTGTGCTGCAGAAGAGTCTCTGTAACCGCTGAATGGGTTCAGTTCTGAATGGGTTCGGTTTTGTTCGGAACTGGGTCTCTGCTGGAGCGGGTCTGGAGATTAATGGTTCAAGCGCAAAGGAGCAACGCGAGGAGAGCTAATGTCCGTGGGGTGGGTGTTGTGTGCGTGTGTGTGCGCGCGCGCGCGCTCCGCCCCGCCCACTCCCTCGTCCTATAAAGCCTGGCTGTGACAGCTCAGAGGTTACTGAGCAGCAGGAATCGGCCACGCAGCCCGCAGCTTCACGCAGCTCCTCTCTACGCCACGCAGAGCCTCGTCCCGCTCAGCGTCCCGCCAGCTGGTCTCACCTGAGCTCGTCACCTGCGCGGCCCGCCGTGCCTCACCCTGGATTCGCGGAGCGCCTCGCCATGCATGCCGGGCTTTAGGTTCTCCATGGAGCTCTCCAACCTGTACGAGGCGGCGCCGCGGCCCCTGATGAGCAGCCTGACCCACGGCCAGCAGCCCCCCTCCGGTTACAGAGACCCGGCGGACCTCGGCGGGGACATCGGAGACAACGAGACCTCCATCGACCTGAGCGCCTACATCGACCCGTCGGCGTTCAACGACGACTTCCTGGCCGACCTGTTCCACCACGGCGCGCGGCAGGACAAGCTGAAGATGATGAGCGGGGACTTCGACTCCGCGGCCCCGCTCTACATGTCCGGATACATGGACTCCAAGATGGAGCCCTTCTACGAGCACAACCCGCCGCGCATCCGCCCGGTGGCCATCAAGCAGGAGCCGCGGGACGATGAGGACCTGAACCTCAGCCTGCCGCCCTCCTACCACCACCCGCACCCCCACCCGCACTCCCAGTACTCCCAGCACCACCAGCCGCCGCAGCAGCAGATGCCGCACCTGCAGTATCAGATCGCGCACTGCGCGCAGACCACCATGCACCTCCAGCCGGGACACCCGACCCCGCCGCCGACCCCAGTGCCCAGCCCGCACCACCCGCACCAGCACCCGCAGCAGGGCGGCCTGAAGCTGCTGGAGCACCAGCGGGGGGGCGCGAAGTCCAAGAAGCACGTCGACAAGAGCAGTCCGGAGTACCGGCTGCGGCGCGAGCGCAACAACGTGGCGGTGCGTAAGAGCCGCGACAAGGCGAAGATGCGCAACCTGGAGACGCAGCAGAAGGTGGTGGAGCTGACGGCCGACAACGAGCGGCTGCGGCGCCGCGTGGAGCACCTGACCCGGGAGCTGGACACGCTGCGGGGCATCTTCCGGCAGCTGCCCGACGGATCCTTCAAGCCGCTGGGCAGCTGAGGGGCGCGGGTCTGGAACTGGACCCGAACTGGACCGGAACCCGATGGATTACCTGGCAGCTGAGCTTCACCGGGACATCCGGAACATCTGGGCCGGTTCTCCTCCAGCAGCTACCAAACGAACCAAAGCGCACAAACTGAGCAGACTGGAAGCAGCTTTGGTTCGATTCCGGACGTGTTTCTCACCGAACCGGACCCAGAATCTGTTATTGGACCACCTTCCCACTGCATGAGCTGGACCGAACTGGACTCACCCTGGCGGTTCCGTCCGGCATTTGTGCCTTTCCGACGGTTTAAAACTGAACCTGCAGCTCTGCTCCTCCTGTGCCTTAAGAACCGAACCGAACCGAGCCCGGTCCAGGTTAACCATGTCTATGCAGTCAGCTGCACCAGTACTGTAAGGAGGCTGGTTCTGGCTCCGCCGAACCCCCTCAGACTGGACCCGAACCTGCGCTCTCATGCACCTTGTCCCAGACATGACGGTACTGACCCGGTACCGATCCGGACTAAACAGAACGTTCTGCTCTAACTGTGAACTGGGCGGCTCTTCCTCTCCTCCAGTGAGTCATTCTCACTCAGTGCCTTCCGATCGTGACCTTTGACCCGTTCCGTTCGGAACCGAGGAAGCAGCACTTTGTTCGAACCTTCCTGACCCAAATGTAAAATAATTCTCTATATAAATAAATATATGAATGAATATGAAATACCAAAAACCTGCAGCATTGTAATAAAGCAGCTTGTTTCATCTCATCTCCTGTTTCTGTGCTGGAATCCCCAGATTAAAGCTAATCCAGATTATTGATCACTGATCGGCCTGATGAGGCCCAAGCTGCGGCCCGGGGGCCGTTTGTGGTGCAGAACTGTGTGTTTATTCATCAGGTGAAATTATTTCCCACATCATTAGTTTGAAATGAAAAAAAAATCATTTTTAATAACTAATCTATTATAAGAAAGAGAACCAGCTTTTTCCAGAGACTTTCACTGAAAAACAGACTTTGTTGCAGACAAATCAGCTTTAATTCCATTTATTAAATTGAAGCATGGCGGAAGCAGCTGACCGAATCCTGTTTTCACTTTCTGTTAAAACAGCAAACATATAAAATCATATCAAATCCTTCACCTACAAAACAATAAAAATAATAATTATCAGATGACTTTAATTGCTTGATTTTATTTTTCTACATTATTTTCTTGGCCCTTCTGTTTTGCTGATGTGACATCAGAGGTCCTGATGCATCTGATTGGTTCTAGTGAAATTCCTTTTCCTGTTTCCAAACTGCTAGGCTCCGCCCACTTCCTGCAGAAACACCTGAAGAAGCTCACCTGTCTCATTCTGACGGGTTTTTATCTTCTGTTGCAAACAGATCAGATCAAATCTTCCACTGAAAGCGGCCCGCATCACCACTCCTCTACCGCCGTGCTCACAGTCTCAGGTGTTTCTGCTTCCCTCCATTCAGAGGATTTTTTCCCAGAAGCCTCGGCTCTGCTCACCTCAGTCCCGCGGCCATCTTGTTTCTAGAGAGAAGAGGCTTTATGTGTCGTGACCTTTGACCTTTAGCCTGCTGAGAATAAAACCAAGAGAATTTCCATGTAAAAGCAGGAATCCATGATTAGGAGAATAAAATCAGAACAGATTAAATCTGAGAAAACGACGATTTAAAACAATAAACCAGAATCAGGATAAAAATATTAGATGTTATTTAAATAAAACAGGACTGAAAGCAGAAAAATCTTAGAATATAACCAAGATTAAAGCAAGACAAAACCTGGATTAACCAAGAAGAAGAAATGGAAAAATCAGAAAGCCACAAAAGCAGATCAATAATCTATAATAATCAATAATCCAGATTGAATCAGGATTAGGGGGGAAAAAATAAAAAATATCAGCATAAAATCATCCAGAACCGGGACAGAACAACTGATTATAACCTCAGGATAGAAACATGGATTAAACCAGGATATAATCTGGAGGATTATATCCTGGTGAAATTACTCATCAGGTGAAATTATTTCCCACATCATTAGTTTGAAATGAAAAAAAAAAATCATTTTTAATAACTAATCTATTAGTTATTAATAAATTAATCCTCCAGATTATATCCTGGAGGATATAATTTCTCAGGTTTAATCTGGAAGAAATCCAGATTAAATCAGTTCATACCTGTATTCTAGAGGAGCTCAGTACCAAACCAGAACCAGAACCAGAACCGGAACCTGAGCAGTTCTGGTTCCTTCTCACGACTTCGCTAAATAAAAACAGCAGATTTCCCAAAAATGTAAATCCTCTCATCAGAGACGGATCAGAACCAGAACCAGAACCATCAGCTGATTTATGGGTTTCTGTGCTGAAAAGGAAGAAAACATGTGTTAGAGGAGAACCGGGCCAAACCTGAGCGCCGAGCGGGTCCAGATCAAAAGTTCTGATAAGACTGGATGTTTGGCTGGGAGCCGGCGAGGAAGAGGAGGAGGAAGATACCGGGAATAAAGCTGAGAACTCCTGATTCCCTCTGGATCCGACCTGGACAGGTCCGGATCCCAGCAGAACCTCAGCGGTCCGAACATCTGCAGGTTCTGTTCAGTAAAACACAAAAATTCATTCCTGAGTAGTTGAAGGTTTTCAGCCCCGCAGATTAAAACATGAAATCTGAGAAGGAAGCTTCTCAGATCGTCCTGCTGCTGGACGATCTGGTGATTAATTATTGATTAGCTGATCAATAACCAGATGCTAACGGTGATTAGCAGGAGGTTGTTTTGAGTTTGTTTTGATCTCTGTAGATCCTCCAGGTGACGAATTGATTCCTGAATTAGCTGATTAGTTCAATAACTGATTCATCTGGTTGCTTCAGTTCTCATGGTGGTCGGATCAGAACCGGTTCTGGTACCAGATCCGACCCTCCTCTCACTGGGCTGTAACTCTCTGTGGTTCTGGCCCGACCCGTCTCGGCGTGTGAACGATCTCGGACCTGTAGCGGGGTTCTTGGAGTGAGGCCGGCCATGTTGGCCGCTCGCTCTTCCTATGCATGGAAGACATTATCCTGTTAGCGGCTGGAACGCTTCCCCGCTTTCATTCCCTGCTCCTTTCCAGGTTCTGAGCTGAATCCCACACCGGGCCAAAACCAGAACCAGGGTCCAGGCCCGGTTGGCTGGACTTCAGGGGGAATAATCCTCTTTCACGATCCGAGGAGCTGAAGCTGCTGACAGGCGGATGAGGCTCCATCAGCTAGGAGGAAAACCGCTGTTAGCATCACCGCTGTTAGCATCACTACAGTTAGCATCACTACAGTTAGCATCACCGCTGTTAGCATCACTACAATTAGCATCACCGCTGTTAGCATCACTACAGTTAGCATCACTACAGTTAGCATCACCACTGTTGATCACCGCTGTTAGCATCACCACTGTTAGCATCACTACAGTTAGCATCACCGCTGTTAGCATCACTACAGTTAGCATCACCGCTGTTAGCATTATTCCTGTCAGTTGGGCCTATCAATATTCTTAGATAGCTTGGTGAATGCTGTCATTAGCTCCTTGTTTCTGTTTCCAGTTTGACTTCTGTTTTCTCGTCTGTGAATTTTCAGGAATTCAGAACCTGAACTTTTCAGTTTCATACCAGGATTTAAAAAGTCTGAAGTTAATCTGGAGGTTCAGGACGACCAAACCAAGCTCTACTGGTCCGACCCGGCTGGTTCTGGATCAGTTCTAAGCCCATTGTTGAAGACGTTTCACCTGAACTGGACCTGCAGCCTGAACCAGACCGGGTTCCCAGCCTTGGTACCGGGTTGGCGAGGCGCTCTCTGCAGCAGAACATGTGATGCTGTTTGTTTCAGAGTCCTGGTTTCGTTGACACGCGGTGAGTCCGAGGCCCGGTTCGCCTATCTGCTCTGTTTGGCCAGGGTTGAACATTAACCAGAACTTTTCACTCTGCTGAGAGGACAGGCGGTTCTGTCCCACTTTGTCCTCTGGACGTGTCCCCTCCCTCAGACCACAGGGTCTGCAGTTCTGGACCGGGTCCAGAATCACCGGATCTAATCCATTGGTTAGTCCTGGATCAGCAGAAGTCCGGCACAGTCCGGTCCAAATAAAAGTGTACACACAGCACTGCTAAGGAGAACGCAGCAGGTCTTGAAGTACCAGCAGGGTCAGTCCCACAGCATGATGCTTCTGCTGCCTCCAAACAGTATGTATGTGGATACATGAACCGAATTGACACAGACATTCCCAGGGCTAGCTTTGGGAAAACCATCGGCTAATGAAATATTCAAGATGGCCGCCATTTTTCAAGATGGCTCTCAAGGGCAATTTAATTTTGCACTAAATTTGCCAATATTTATCGCATGTGTCAAATGACACAACTAGACCAATAGGAATGATATTTACTGATATGTTTTTAATTTTATATCTCAAAGATGAGTGTTTGGTGTCAAACCATAACCTATTTTGAACCGTAGAAATCATAAATATTGTCTGTATCTTGTGTTTAATTTTTCTGGTGGACATTTTTCAAAATGGCCTCTATTGTTGTCACACAGAATAATTATTTGCACTAAAAGCAACAAAGTCTCAAAATTAGGCTCACAACTTGTTCCTTAAAAAGAATCTTAGATCCGCTAATGCTAAACCCATAAACAATTAGCAGGAGCTAACGCCAACCATGAAGACGAATGTCTCTCTTCTTCTCCTTCCAGTTTACGACTGGTGTGAAACTCGCTACCAGCAAAGGTTCTGATTCTGCCGCATTAAAGTTTATGAACAGTCAAACAGGTCATGAAACCTGGAGCATCTTAAAGCAATAACTGGTTCAAAAGGCTGGAAAAAATCTTAAAATTCAAGTGGCTGATGGGAAATAAGAAAAACATGTGAGCTGAGGTGTTAGCATTAGCACGCTAAAGCTAACACCAGCGGAACAGCTTCTTAACTGGATCTCTGAAGAACTGCAGCACGGTTCTGACTGTCTGTTGGACGTTGGTGAGAAGGTCCAACCCGACCTGCTGGTTATCTGCCAATAGCAGGTTCTGGTTCTGAACCCGTGGGATCCAGATGTTTGGGATCAGAGAACCCAAAAGGAGCGGTCCGCTCTGATATCCTGTTTACAGCAGATGGAGCCGTAAACAGTCCAGCACAACATCTGGATCTTCTCCCTCTGAAGGTCCACTTTCCGAACCGAGACAAACAGAACTTTACAGAGGAGATGCATCTGCTGGTCTGAAGAACTCCTGGTTCTGTTACTGGTTCTGGTAGAAGGGCAGCAGTTCAGACCTGACGGGAAATCATTCATTTCACTTTACAGATAGAAATCTGAAAAGTGTGGAGTGCCGCTGTGCAGAAGCAGCTTCAGCTGCACGCCTCCACCAACGAACGTCTGCAGACCAGAAGTTCTGTGTTTTTCAGGTCCGGTCAGAACCCGTCTGTCAGCATGAAGCAGGAGAAAAGATCAGAACCAAAGCATCAGTCTGAGAACGGGTTCAAACCCGTCTAAGGTTCTCCAGAGAACCTCAGGAGAACCGGGATCCACACCTTGACCAGAACCTCCCGGGAGCCTGACCCACCAGAACCACTTCAACAATGCCAGAAGCAGGTGCAGAAGACCCAGAACATCTGGCGCGCTGCGGGTCTCACTGCCTCAGCTAAGGTCAAAGGTCATGATACAACAATGAGAAAGAGGATCTACTGACTGAAGCAAAAAGAACTGAAACTAAAAATCTGGATCCAAACACAAGAAAGAACCGAACAGAAAGGAATGACCTGAACGACCCGACTACTGTAACCAGAATCCTGAAGTTATGAGATCTTCATCCTGGAGAAAACTGAACCCCGAGTCTCCTAGGTGACGACAACAGAGCTGCTGCTGAGCCTGAGTTCGTTCGGTCCGGTGCCGGTCCGCTTCAGCCCGACTCCGGTCTGTTGTCTATAAAGTCTGGTTCACTTGGTGAGGTGTGAATGAGCTGAGCTTTGACCTCTGACCTCTGGTCCGCCAGACCTCAGTCTGGGTTCACTTTGAATGTGAACGCCAACCGGTCCAGAGACTGCTCGAAAAGCAGGAAATGGACTACAGCGCAGGGCATTCTGGGTAAATACAACCAAAGCTAATGTGTTAGCCTAGCGCTAGCAGCAGAAATGGCTCCTGGTCTTTAGCCTAAAGAGAAATCCTCCAACCGCTAAAATCTGACGCCTCCATCTTGTTTCCATCTGGTGAAGAAGGAAGTTGCTCTCAGTGTCTTCAGAGGTTTTTGTGTCGTTTCTTTCAGTGGTTCTTGGTGCAGCGCCCCCACAGGCCAGGAGGGAACAGGTTGATTTGACCCAGAACCACAGCAGCCGGAGATGTTGAATGTTTTGGTCTCCAAATGAAGTGAGCCTCGCAGAGAAAATGTTCTAAATGTTCCTGCTCTGACTGTTTGCCTGAAGATCCTTTGGATCTCATAAATGTGAGGAGGTCTGCTGCCAGAACAAGCCGGCCCCAACTAGCTGCAAACATCTTGGGAAGTAGCAGGAAGGAAAGTGAAAGTGTCTAAGCGCTGAGCGCTTCCTTCAGTGGCTGCGCGGCGCAGGACGTGTCTGGAGGCGCTCCAGGACCCGCTGCGAGCTCAACGGGTGAATAAAGGTTCAGAATCTGAGTGCGGGTCCAGTTCAGAGCAGAATCTGATAACTGTGCTCAGATTCAGCGTTAATAATTCACAGGACTGTGGCTCCGGCTCTGCAGCAACGGCTCATTGCAGCTCCTGTGAGGCTGCTGGCAGCAGCTGCTGCAGGGAAAACACCCGAACCGCTCCAGGTCCAGAGTGTGGGAAGAAGCAGTGAAGCCGCAGCGCTGCCAGGCACTCTGCTGTGATACCATCTCTGAGAGACCCTGAACACGCCGTGATGCGTTCAAGCGCCTGCCAGAAAGAAGAAGCAGCTTCAGAAGTCCAGATTTTAAAACAGAACCGGAACCGGCTTCATTCAGCCAGTAAGGACGGACCGGAGAGTCTGGGCCGAGTCCCTCTGGTCAGGTCCCACAAGCCTCTTCCACCAGAACCAGAACCCAGAACCAAATGTTTCCAATGAAAGAGTTCTGATCCAGTCCAAACTCCAGAAGAGAACGAGTCAGAACCAACGAGTCTGTTCCAGGTTCCAGTCTGGTTCCCGGTCCAGGAACCAAGTTGTTGCAATCAGCAACAAAGTTCTGATCAGGAGTCGCATCCTGACCGGTTCTGCTCTGCTCTGAAACCAGGACTTGTTCTGATCTACAATATCGGATCAGAACCAGCAGGTCCTGGTGGGAGCAGAACCAACGAGTCAAGATCAGCCAGTACAGGCCTTGGACTGGGAGGACTGGTTCTGGTTCTGAGACTTGGAGCAAAACTTGAAGAGGTTTCAGTTATCGGGGTCTGGAGGTTCTGGAGGTCCAGATGGTTCTGATGCCATCCAAGCTCCGCCCCCTCCCTCAGGCTCCGCCCCCTCCCTCCTGCTGCGCCTCTGCTGCAGCTGAGCAGGAAGCTGAATGAGGAAGCAGCCGGCTTCCCAGCATGCCGCGGGGCTGACAGGTCACTGTGGTGGACGCGTCATGACTCAGCAGTTTGGCTCAAACCAAACGCCGAGTTCCCATGAAGTGATGAAGAGGAAGGCCAGAGAGACGAAGGCTTCTAATTGGTTCTGATGCCGTCTGTGGTCAGGACAGCTGCAGCTCAGACTCAACTGTCCTCCATGTCCCTCACAGAGTGCTGCAGCTGGACATCCGTCCAGCTGCAGCACTCTGTGACGGTGAAAGCTGCGTGTTTCTGCTCTCTGCTTCTCTTCCTCTTTCTGCTTTTTGCATATTTAAACTTCTTCTAAATTTCTGTAGAAAAACAAGGTTGAGACGAGCAGAAACGTCTCCGATGTCTCTGATGTCTCCGATGTGTCCTCGTGTCTCAAAGTCGTCACATCAACAGAATCAGCTGATTCCTACGTTCATCTGGCTTTTTGTCCCCTGTGGACTTCTGTCCAGGTCCTGGTGCTGCAGCGTCATCCAGGGACAGAAGGACATCTGTCCAATCCTGAGACAGGAGGACAGGACCTGCAGCTGCAGGAAAATCCTCAATAAATAATCAATAATCAATGATGTGTGGATCTGCAGCAGCAGAGCGGCGGATCAGCCAAGCTGCAGGGGGTTCACTATCATTTCCATTTAAACTTCAACACTAAAGAGGGAAAGTTTGTGGTAAAATGTTGAGCTGCTTTCAGAGGGACGTAAATAATCCATGCGCTGCTGCAGACGGCCAGCAGAAGTTACAGGGCAAGTTCTGCTGGGTTCTGACCCAATTCAGCCGGCTGCGCTCATCTGCTGGGATTATTCAGATAAACATGTAACAGCAGCTTGCCCTGCGACAGACTGGCGACCTGTCCAGGATGTACCCCGCCTCTCGCCCGGAACGTGAGCTGGAGATAGGCACCAGCACCCCTCCCGACCCCACTGAGGGACTGGGGTGAGGGAAAATGGATGGATGGATGGATGTAACAGCAGCTTCCCTGAAGCAAGGACAGCCTGCAGGCTGCGGCCTCATCATGTCTTCACCGGGTCGGGTCCACGCAGCCGGTTCTGAACCGGTGAGAGGAGCTGCAGGCCCAGCGGCTGAGCCGGCAGCAGATCCATGCAGGAGGCGGCGCATGGCGTCAGGCTGCTGGGTGACGGCTACGTTCCTGATGGTCGACGTCCTCCAGCCGTGCCTTCAGTCAGAGGGTTCTTCAGCGCTGCTGTAACACAGACCTCTGCAGCTCTTTGCAGAACCTTGGATGAGTTGAAGCAACGTTTAATTTTTCTCTGAGTGACGGCAGCGCTGCAGGACGGAATCAGGATTCCACATTCGTTTCGGCCTAAAAATAAAAACTGCTGCCTTCATCTCTTCCTGTTACTAAACAACCTTCGATGTTTCTGATGCATATCTGCGCATCGTGCTGCTCTGCTTTAACGCTTCGCTGTGAAGAAGCTGCAGGAACCGGAGCGGCTGGCAGCGGCCTGGCGCGAGGGGTCAGAGTTCACCTGCAGAGTTTACCCAGGGAGGGGGGCCGTTAGCGGCGCTCAGGTCAAAGTCCTGCCGCCTGGCGCGTGCTGCCATGTTTATCCTGGGGGGCAGAGTCCAGGAGGGCTGACCTGCTGGGGGCGGAGCCTGTGGGCCGCTGTCACCTGGGGGGTCAGTGGGTTTCTGCACACCTTTACAATCTACATGTTCAACCTGGATACCAGGCTTTTACTTTGGCGGGTCTCCCTGCAGAAACAATCATTTTCAACCTGAAGATTTCTCTGGAATCGCAGTTTAAACTGGAAACATGGATGTTGTTGGGAATTTAAAATCAGTTTGTCTTGGAGTAATCTGACATTTCTGGGAGCATTTCTGCTGTAATGAGGCCATTTCAGACTGAAGCAAAATCACTTCTGCTCCACGTTTCCTCCAGCGCTGCAGAGCGGCAACTTGTTGCTCCTCATGCAGAAATCTTCCAGGTTCCAGACTGGAATGAAAGCGTCCTCGTCAAGCTTTCATTCATGGTTCCATTCATGCAGATTTCCATCTTTGCTCCTGCTGCTGCAGCCTGATGTCTGCTGCCTGATGTCTGCTGCCTGATGTCTGCTGCTGCAGCCTGATGTCTGCTGCTGCAGCCTGATGTCTGCTGCTGCAGCACAGGAAGCTGCTTGGCCTCATCCAACTTGTTTTCCGTTGTGAAGCTTTAACTTCCTCCACTTCTCTCCTCTTTGCTTTGCCTACATCTGACTCAGGAAGTCGACATGTGGAAGATTTTCAAATCTTGATCAGCTGAAGACCAGAACCAGAACCAGAGACCAGAACCAGAGACCAGAACCAGAACCAGAGACCAGAACCAGAGACCAGAACCAGAGACC
>NW_006800447.1:97009-104209 GCF_000485575.1 Poecilia formosa | reverse complement strand
TCTGACTTACAGGCTCCAGTCCTGCAGCGACCTTATGAAGAGTTAACAGGCGAGCTGTGTGTGTGTGTGTGTGTGTGTGTGTGTGTGTGTGCGGGTGTGATTGATGGCATTGTTTAAAGCCAGGGAGGCTTTTGGAAAGCTTTGCTATTGTTTCAGCTCTTGGCAGGGAGGGTTCCTAAGAAAAACAAGAGCAGCGAAGGAGGAGGAGGAGGATGAAGAGGGACGAATAAATATCAAGAATTAGAAAACAAAACAAGACTTGTCCTCACATTTGGAGGCCCGGTCCGAGTGCTTGATGCCGAGTCCTCTGGGACCGCTCTGGTCCAACCCCCCGTCTCTGCCACCAACCAAACCACAGTTATCTGTGCCCACCCCACCAGAACCAGGCCCGGCCCGGCCCAGCCCGCAGGAGAGAGAAAACACACACCAGGAATGCACCAACACACCAGGCCCCTCCGCTGTTGTTCTGCTCGGTTCTGGTCACCCGGCCTGACCCAAACCACAGAATTTCTGATATTTCTGTGCGACCCCCCCACAGCCTCAGGGAATGTTTGCTTTGAGCAAACTCGGTGCCGCAGGACTTGGCTGGTGGTCCGCAGGGCTGAGGGGCCCGCTGCAGAACGGACCGGGCCGGTTCTGCTGATCAGAACCTCATCAACCCGCCTCCATTGAAGGCTGGGCTCTGGTTCTGCTGCTTCATGGAGCTGTCCCAGAACCAGAACCAGTCGTGCTGAGGGAGGCCGCCTCTGGCAGCAGCTGTGCGGACCAATCAGCACGCAGACAGCAGTGCTTTCTGGGGCCGGATCTGAACCAGAACCAGAACCAGAGACCAGAACCAGGAAAGCTGATCCGTTTCCTGCGTTTTGTTCTTTTACATTAATTTCACTAAAACTATTATTTATAAAAACTCTGACCAAAGCGGAAATGAGGAATTTCTGCATTGGTGTTTGCGTGTGTTCATCATTCCAGCCTGCAAATGATGCCCCAATAAATCGTGATACTCGCTCTGAGCCGATTCCTCATCAGCATCGTCTGGTTTAATAACTTTATATTTTAATACTGAGCCTGCAGACGAACCTCCTGGCGCCATGATGGGTCCCTAACAGGAAGTACCGCTCCTTCTGGAGCCATCTGATTGGCTGGCAGGTGTTAGCTTAGCGCTACACTGCCCCCTATGGGTCGGCATGTTTAAACAACGCTCAGGGCGGATCGGCTCTGTGGATGAAAACTTCTGAACTGATCAGAGAGAAACACGATATGAGACAGAGGCTTATAAAGACCGGCTGCCGTAAAGTGGACCGCTCTGGTTCTGGACTGACTGCAGGTCAGACCGGCCGCTTATCCACACATCCAGATGGTTTTTTTCCTGGTTTAACTTCCTGAACCAGGAGGGAAACCAAGATGAAGTGATTCAGAGAGAAGATCCCAGAGAGGATCAACAGCTCCTTCATCCTCCCCCACAGCACTGAAGCTCTCTCTCTCTCTCCCTCTCTGTGTGTGTGTGTGTGTGTGTGTGTGCGCGCAGACGATCTAATGGGAGACAGGTGAATAACTGGTGGATTAAGGCGCCGCCCTCCGTCTGGATTGGCTGGGCGTGGACGAATGAATTTAAGTGTGATTACCTGCTCATTACGCCGCAGTGTGTTTAGGATTATCCTCTCTGGCGGCGAATTATCCCTGATTCCTGATGATTCCCGTGTCAGACTGCCAGACAACCTGGAAGCGGTTGCTAGGCAACACAACAACAATCAGGGTCTGTTTTATCAGAGACTCAAGAGGACGTTAAACATCCCCACCTGGCAGAAACCAACAAAAGTGTAAAGATGGGGAGCGGATGCTGCTGCAGGAGGCGTAACCATGGTAACCACCGGCCGCCAACGATGAGTCCTCTGAGGATGAGGAAAGTCTTGCTCTGGGTCCTGTCGGTCAGAGCAGGAAGTGGCTGTAAACTCAGAGGAACAACAACAGTTGAGTCTGAAGCGCCGCAGGAGACATAAACAAACAACAGACTGCGGCCGGAGCCGGAGCTTCTGAGCATGCTCAGGAATCCACCAATCACAGCCCAGCGCTGCTGAGCTGCAGGAAGAGCTGCAGCAGGATTGGAGGAGCACCACAGGGCTCAGTGCTTCCCCCGGTTAAATCATCAGACTGCATGAATTCATATTTAGCTGAATTTGTTCAGGCATATTGATGCATAAAGCATCGCTGCAGCTTCACTGCTGGACGTGAACTGGGAGGCGGATGTCCTCCCCAGTAGAACCAGTGAGGCAGGCACCCAGAATACTTTCTCCTACTGGTGATGTGACGTTCATGAACAATGCGATTCTTTTGAACAGTTCTTTACCGTGAACGACTGGCCTGGAGTCAGAGAGCCGCTCAGAATGACCTGCAGGCTCCGCAGCGCCAGTTATTATAATATCAGCAACATTTATTAGATACTTGATACTTAAAAAAATTAATTGGTGAATGAATTAAAGTAGAGAGCAACCCTACATTTTCCTTTTGTTCCTATTTTACAAATTCCACTAAAATGTTAATGCACACATTTATCTAGACTATTTAATGTTTATATCTTGAAATTTTATTTCATAAAAATATATACCTTTTTTTTTTGCAGGAATAAACTGGGGTTTCCAATGAAACAACTCAGTGTGAAACTTTTATAAAATAACACTATTTAAAATATTTGTTAAAATGTTAATATAAGACGAGGCTGTTCTGCCTGCTCCCAGGGCTCCCAGTGCTCCCAGTGCTCCCAGGGCTCCCAGAAAAAATACACAACTCAGTCCAACAGCCAGTCAGATCCAGGAGGGTCTTAACGCTGCCAATCAGTGTGTGTATGTGCTGCTCACACCTTCTCTGCTACAGCTGTTCACCACAGCAGATCCTGCTATGAATGCTAAGCTAATTAGCATGACCACCAATAATAGTGGAAAAAGTTTTCCTGGAACAGGGAGTTGTTTCTCCACCATTAGCACATGGAGCAGCATGTACATTTGGGTGGTTAACAGTAGTAAGCCCCTCCTCCTGCCTCTGATTGGCTGTTTTGGTGCATTTCTCCAGACAGCAGCAGGGAGGAGATGGAGCTGATTGATTTTTATAAGTTTCAGCTGTGATTCAAACAACCTCAAAAACAGTTAATATGAAACTATTAAACTGGTTATTCCTAGAAAAATACACATTTTCAAAACTGTCGGATTTGAACTGATGCTTGAGGAAAAATGACCCTGATCCCGTTGCTTTTCCTACTGCAGCAACAGCAGCTGCAGCAGGAAGTGTTGCTGGTTCGGCGCTCCTGGTAACTGTAGACAGGTTCTAGTTCTGCTGGACGCTTCCTCCTGCTGTTCCGCTCCACTGTCGCCAGATGCTTGTTCAGGATGGGAATGAATGAGGCCAGCTGGATTCATTCTTTCTGTATTTATGACAGAATCAGAAACTTAATTAGCAGAGTTTATTTTCCCAGATCCAGCGGCTCTTCAGGATTCCTGTCCTGACCTGCAGCTGCTTTGTTTTGCAGAGAAACTGACTCGTCAGATGGTCGCGACTCGGGCTCAGTTATGCTGAGTGCTGACTTGATGTGCAGCTTTTTTCTGGCTGCGTGTTGCTGTAAACAGTGTGGGTGTTGAAAGGTGAGTGTGTGAGTGTGCAGATCCTGTTCTGTCATGTTGCGTGCAGCCGAGCGTGTGGGTGTGTGATGAATGAGGCCGCAGCGTGCGGTTAGCGCTGCGTTGTTACTGAGGAGCTGCGCTGTGCGGCCAGCTGACCCGTCAGCATCAGCGCCTTCCGGGTTAATGACCAGGAAGACGGTCCGGTGAGGCCGGAGGACACGACTTCATATTTCAAACTAACTAAATGAACACAAAGAGCCTTTTGTTTCTGGTTCATTGTGTCCTTGTGTGATAATGATGTCTTGATGCAAAACAGCCGGCAAGGCAAGCCGAAAGCAGAGAGACTTAAAAACAGCAGCAGCTCATTCTGAGCGGAGAAACAAAACCTGGATAAAACAATCAGGTCTGGGTTTGGGTCTTTCTACAGAAGGAAGGGTTCTGGACCAATCGGGTCTCTGAATATTAAGGCTTCATATGTGAGAACCTGAGATTATAATCTGGATGCAACAGGGAGCCGATAAGAAAAGCTGAACAGGAGAAACATCTTCAGCCCTGAAGGAACAAATACATGGATCATCTGGAGATGAAAGGATTAATTATTATTAAATCTCTGATTCATCTCAATAGGAAACATGAGAGCTGATCCGTCGATGTTGGATTCTTAGTTTATCATTTTTATCCAACAGGAGAAACGAAAACAGAGAAACGTCACAAACCAACAGCAGCAGAAGAAGAAAAGATCAAGAAACATCTGAATGTTTGTCAGGACAGCAAAACATCAGCAGCTGAAAAGTTTCACTAGAGACGTCAAGAAAACAGGATTTAACCTCCAGCAACACGAACCTGCTGAGCTGAATCAGTGGCAGGAAGTAGATCTGCCTCACTTCCTGTCCATCTGGATCAGATCTTCCTCCATGTTGTAAAGATGATGATCCACAAACTCCACATAAGAGAGAACCTGTTGTAGAAGAAAACCGGTGGTAAAACGATTCACTGAGTTCAGACTTTGCTCAGGATGGTTTTCCTCCCAGTCACAGGTTGAAATTGAGACTCACATGTTGTCAATCAGATGTTTCCTCTCTGCTGGAAAACAAACAAAGCAAAAGTTAGAAAGATGAACATCATATAAATATGTTTGTTTCATCTTTGTTGACTTGCATATGGAGACTTCAACCAGGCGGTTTGATCATTTCTGACTGAAAAGTTCTTCCACCTGTCTGTTGTTGACAGGTGTGATCCTCTGCAACCAGACAAACAAAAACATGAATAAAAACAAGACCTGGTGTTTCAGGGAATTGTCCATCTTCCTTTTGGGAGAAACATTTTTCTCTTTACAATTTTTTTCTTTTTTGATCAGTAATTCAGGATAGATGACACAAGAAGAACTCGATGCAGAAAGTCAAACAGAAAAAATCCCCAAAAATTCAAAAACAAAGGGTTAATAATTAAAAAGTGAACATCCCTTATTTGGTGTGTATATCAGCATAAACTGTTTAGATTTGAGCTTTATATCTTGTTATAATTCGCTTTATATCTTGTTATAATTCTATTATAACAACATATAATGGGATTATATCTTGTTATAATTCCGTGTTCATGAGGAGTCATTTCCTCAGGAAAACATGTTTGCGACAACCTCAGATCTCCATGGCAACCATTCGGTGGTGCTTCGATGCTTCCTCATGCAACGCGCCGCCCGTTTCTACACAGCTCCGCTTGGAGCAGCAATCCTTTTCTTCTTTTTTCAAATGTATGTCCCCAAACAGAGAGAACCCTTGTAACATGTTAAACGATCTGACGTCCAACTTTCAGTACACAAACTGATTTTAAAAGTTAAATAACTGTTTTAGGCAATTTATGAGATGGATACTCACCATTTATCTGAGTCTCATGAAGCCCAATAAGTTGTCTTCAATCATTTATGTAAGTTACATTTCCTGCAAGCTTGCAGAAACAAAGCTGTAAATGTGAACACGCTTCATACAGGCAAACACATAGATACACCTGAGACAATTTATGCTATGTTAGATTTTCTCAGTCACTTTTGGTGGATTTCTCAAGTCATTGTTGGCATTTACAAAACAGTAAACGCATTTCTCAAAACAATTTGTAGAAACAGCAAAAATAGCATTTGTTTGCTTGAAAAATCCTTAGTTCAGCTCTCAAAAGTCTGTCAGTTAACATATCAGTGACTCAAAATAAGTTATAGCTGAATGACTAAATTGATTAGTCATAGGAAGAGGCTACAAAATTCACATTTACGCTTTTGCTGTAGTTTATTGATGGACCATCAGAAAGAAAAGGACAGAAATGCAGAGAACAAAAAAAGTAGAAAAGGAACCACAGGACAATCTCCTCATGGAAAACTGTACAGTGCTGTAGAAATTACATAATTACATTACATTTTAATTGCCATCATCATGCTGACAAAGGTTCCTGAGTGGGGTTAAGGAATGAACAGTAGTGTGGGAGGACCTCCATCAGCATCGTGTTGTGGGTCGCAGCCATGTCCTGATGTTGGACTGATGGAAACTGGCAGACGTCCTCAGCCTCTTCTGACTCTTCTTCTGCTTTCCTCCCAACTATTTCATCCTCAGTCTCACTCCTCTTCTCTCTGGCTGTTCACTCGGTCCAGATACTTATTCATCAGTTCTCAGACATGTAACATTGTGTTGTGTTCTGACTATATAGAGCATAATGTTGCCAACTGATGGTTCACAAGATGCACCTCCAATCTGTTTCAGAAAACTGGTTGATCGTTGGTTGAGCTAATGGTTCATACATTGACCTGTTAGAGAAACTCAGGACTCACTTGGGAACAATTTACCAATTCAGGACAGATTTAGAAAAGAATCAATTATAAATTAATTAAAATATGATTGACATTATGACAACTTTAAGACTTATGCATGTTAAGACTTACACAATGAACACCGACACGTTTAACATATTTTGATCAACATGATTAAAGCAAATTACAACAGGGGAAAAGCAGAGAAGTGAACATAATCAGTTACATGATGTACAAAAGCAAAACTTGCAAAAGGAATGAGAAACTCATTTTTTGATGTGCAGAAGTGACAGTAATTTGAAGATTGAACAGGTAGTTTTAAGAATTTCAATTCTGTTCTCAGAAATGCACCCAAACTGAGAAAAACTGTCAAATATTAATATTTAAATTCTCTTATCTTAAAACCCTTCAACTGTCATGGACCCAGTGACTTTAGTGCAAGTATTTTTGGGGTGAGAGTCAAGAGGTCAAAGGAAAATATTAAATATTAGCTCTGATGCCAAGCTTTCTACTTCCAAGTATTACCAAAGTATTGAAACAAACTTCACAGATTTAACTTGCATGCATGAACATTTCACACTCAAAGTAATTCAAATTACTGAACTTAAAGCACATGCAGTCTAAAGTAGACCAGAAATATAATCTATGCAGTCGTTCCTACAGAAACATTAATGGAAGTGTTGCGTCTGGGAAAATTAAATGTTTCATTTAGTAAGAATATCTAGCTGCAGTGCATGTACATAAACAGCATGGCTCAGAAATTACACATTTCTTTATCAGTTAGTAAACAGTTAGCTAACT
>NW_006800447.1:92442-96169 GCF_000485575.1 Poecilia formosa | reverse complement strand
ATGGTAGTGAAAAATTAGGTGGAATTGCCCTTTAGCCATTTCCCAAATTGGAAGCAGCAATTGGAAACCAACTTCAGCTTCATCCAAGCAAGAGGTGCTAACATACAGTTCTCATAATGTATAAGACATCTGTGGTCGGCATAAAATTAATCTCAAATGCATCATTTAATCAAATGTTCTTATCGATGATGGTGGCGTTGGCTGTAGGAGTTTGCTTTGCAGTCGGTGGGTTGCCAGATCGATGCCTGGTTTACTGTTGAGATTTCAGTTTGGTGTATTAAAGGCATTGTTAAAAAAGAAACCAAAATATCACACCAGCATTCTGTTCTTTGTAAAAATGACTTTTGCAGCTTGTTTACAGTTTTACATTGTAGATATAAATATCAGCAAAATTTGTAATTTTGGCTGATTAGTACTGTTAAGTTTAGGGTAATTAACTGCTAGCAATATTACAATATTTTTCTATGAACTTTACAATTACTTATATCTTTACAATATATTTCTGTATTTTCTACATTCATGACTGTCAAAATTACTTAGGACATATGTTTATTGAGTTATGATAATTCCACGTATTTTCTACGGTAGTTTAATGCTTTGGATATTACAGTCAGTAACTGTTGGTATTTAACAATTTTCTTACCGTAAATTCACAGAGTTTTTTTGCAGTGTTGACTTACGGTAGTTTCATGTAATTTCTACGGTAATGAAATGTTTTTGGATATGACGGTCAGTAACTGTTGGTCTTTTACCGTTTTTTGCCGTAAATTTACTGACTTTTTTTACAGTGCACACACACACACACACACACACACACACAAACACACACACACACACACACACACAGACGCAGTCAGGAAACGTTGTTCTTTGGTTTCACCTGAACTCCCAAGTGGGTGGAGGTCAAAGTTCAGCAGCTGGAATGGGAACCGGACCAGTTCCTGTCATCCAGGTGATCCAGAAAACCCGCTGACTGGTACCGGACCAGAACCCATCCCAGTGATGCTCGGCTCCTCTGGTTTTTACTTCTGATATCTGAGGGTTAGTGTTGGCTGGTACCGATCCGATTCAGAAATGTTCTGAATTCCAGTTTGATCTGATAACTGGGAACCAGTTCAGCTCACTGAAATCCATCAACAGCGCCACCAGCTGGCCTGACAAGCAGCTTCCAGTGATGAACCAGCAGCTCGTTTCTCTGGAAACAACAGTAAAATCTGAAAAGTGCGGTGTGCATTTATCTCACAGTTTTCAGACTCAGAACTTTGGAATATCTGGAAAACATCTGTAGCTCTGTCAGAGAACATCAGACCTTTGGGTCTGGACTTTGACTACACCGTTCTAACCCATAAATCACTGGCTGCACGTTCAGGCTGGTCTTCCTGCTGGAAGCTGACCTTTGACCCCAGATTCTGTTCTGCTGCAGATTTTCCTGCAGGATGGTCCTGAATCAGCTCCATCGGGTTCTGGTCAGGCCCGGTTCTATAAATAGCTGAGGGTCTGCTTCCAGCCGGGCCGGGGTCCAGAACCAGAGCAGGATTCATGTTGTGTTTGTGTTGGAGCAGAGTGTGGGACCGCTCACTCTCGCTCCGTTTCTCTCACACGCCCACATGAGTGAGAGTGAGAGAATGTGTGTGTGGATCTTCTGGGGTTCAGGTGAAGCAGCAGAGGTCAGAGGTCATCAGCAGTGACCTCAGCAGGTCGTGTTGAGCAGAGCTGAATGCAGACATGGTTGAACCTCTCAGCTCCTCCTTGCCTCTGATGTCCAGCTGAGCTTCATGACGGTGAGATTTTCCTCCAATATTCTCCTCTGGATATTTATTGACTGCGCCGCCTGTCATGGTTCTGGTTCCAGCTGGGTCCAGTTTCAGCCCAAAATGTTCCAGTTTTGGGTTTTTCTGGGCTGATTTATCTTCCGGCGCTCTCTGAGGACGGACTCCTGCAGCAGAGGCCACCGGCCTCCCCGCAGCGCCGCAGTAACCCGAGTCCGGATGATGACATGGCGGCGGAGCCAACGGCCTGTTAGCGCAGCAGAAACTGCTGGAGTGTGTAAACGGTGAGGTTTACTGAAACAACAGGCCGAGTCTGCTGGGAGCCCCGCTCCGACCACAGGGAGGTTTTAATGATACCGTCCAGGAGTTCTGGTCCAAACCCGGAGCCGGAGGGAAGGAGGAGCGGGGGGTGGGGGGGGGGGCAGTCTGAGAAAAGCTTTTAGTTTGACGGAGGAAAGAGCGGGAAGACGCTCAGCGTCCTACACTGTCTGGAACAACACAAAAACCTGGACCAGCGTCAGTCAGGGAGCGCTCTGGACACGCATGGAGCTGCATGTGGCTGCAGCGCATGGCAGATGTAACACAAGCTGCACACGTATGGATGATGCAAACTGCAAAAAACAAAAAACCACAAAAAAAAAGCACAATCACAGAAAATGGAATCAAAAGCAAATGCGAGCAGGAAATGCTGCAACTGCAAGAAGCAAAAGCAACCCTGGCTCCACCAACAGAAATCCTCCAAACCACCAGGGGGCGCCGTACCGGCCCAAAGCCTCTGTAAAGACGCCATAATTTACCAGAAGGCCCAGAAGAAAGAAAACCTGCGTAATACTTCTCGTCTTTTACAGTGATATAGAACAGCAGCATATTTACGTTGCTAATAGAAATTCTGGACGCCCCCTGGTGGTCTGGACCGGCGCAGCTCCTCGGGTCAATATGGAGCTGTTGTCATGGAAACGCTGATCCTCCTGTTCCTGCCGTCCAATCAGCGCGCTGCGTGCGGAGCCGGTCCAGCGGAGGTCATCTCCTCTGTAGGTGTGTTGGCTTCGTGTTCCCGTCCTCACCGGGACGTTCTGGGCGTCCTGCCATCAAACACACTCGCAGCATTCCTGACCATTTATCCGAAGTGATACGGCCTCCCTGGGGGGGTTCTCACCGGAGGCCCGGCTCTTACATAACGCAGGAGATGAAGATTAAATGACTCTGACATCCATCAGCAGAGGAGCTGCCAGGGCCAGATTTATTTTATCTGCATCTTATCGCGGCGCTCCCCCTCGGAGCCGAGCGCCGAGCCAACAGCATCCACGCATGCTCCTGATGGATCAGCTGACAGGAACGTCGGCGTTGTAACGGCCCGTGGTTGCCGTGGCAACGGATCTGCAGCTTCTCAGTGTGCAGAAGACATTTTTACTTCAAGGTTTAAATGTTCCCACAGCCCCACTGGTCCATAAATCAATTCAACAGTTCCAGAAAAGTTTGTCCTCAAAGACATTCATGATCGTTTCTCTTTGTGTTGAAATCTGAAAGTGAACCTAAAGAATCTCCTGATTATGGCCGCGACTGTAAAGTTACAGCCAAAGTTAACAGCAATAATCTGGGTTATTTAAGCTGCCATAACAGGTAGAAATGGGGGTTAATCATTCAAAGTCATATTTTCACCATGTTATTCATTCAGTTAGAAATGTCACTAAATATTTATACAGCCCATCCACTGAATGCTTGGAACTTCGTGACATCTGCTACAT
Organism: Poecilia formosa; assembly: GCF_000485575.1. NCBI lineage: Eukaryota > Metazoa > Chordata > Actinopteri > Cyprinodontiformes > Poeciliidae > Poecilia > Poecilia formosa. Next base: position 92,655 of record NW_006800447.1, on the reverse strand, counting down.
AGTTTGACTTTAACAAGAAGATTTGCTGAAATTGTTGGCTTAGACAATAAATATTTACTGAGATGACAAACTCTAAGAAATATCCTTAAAAAGGTAACAGAATAGTTTGACAAATTTAAAATGAACCAAACTTAAATATTTAATTCATGATCATAACAATATTTGTTGCTAAAAACGAGAAGAAGAAAAAAAAGTATATATATATATATATAT
>NW_006800447.1:85713-89398 GCF_000485575.1 Poecilia formosa | reverse complement strand
CTTAGTGTTGAACTGGAATACCTGGGATTTGTAGCTTGTTGGAGCTCAAATGTTTCTTTATGTTCTCTGAGTTACCTGAGGAACCAGTCAGAGGATCCACTGGAACGCCCTGAGGTCCAGACGGTGACCCCAGGGCTGTCTGTACCTTTCAGGAATGAAAATAAGGGACGCCCACCATGCCTGGGTTTTGTCTTTAAAGAGTGATCCATAGAGCCACTGTCCATGCATAGAGGTCGGTTAGAGCAGTGGTCCCCAACCTTTTTATTACTGCGGACGGTCAAGATTTGGAAAAGTTTGCTGACATATCGCGCAACTGAGAGTCCGGTGGTAAAGGCAGGGGTGAAAGTAAGGGGGTACGGCAGGTACTGCATATCCCTAAAAGATTTAGCGGGGCTACGCAGTACCTGCAAGAGAGGGGAGCGGCTGTCTGCTGTAAAAAAAATCAACGGGTTCACTGTGCAGCCGTGACTGATTAGTTTTTCAAGAACAATCCAAAACACAAATTAATCAGTTAATAAATAAGTTTTTTTTCCCATTTCATATCGTTTCTGAACTGTTTGTGCTTCGCTAGAGCAGCGGGGCGATGAGTCGATCTCAGCATCAGGTGACAAACTGAACGCTGCTGAGACCAGCAGGTCCTCATCTGATTGGCTTATCAAAACGTTCATAACTTTATTAAAGAACAACAATAACAAAAAATCAACAAAACGTGTTAAAATTATTGACCTAACAAAAATAATAATCAGAAATTATTGTTTCAATAAGGTGTTGCGCAATTCTGTGCGTTTCGGTTCCTTTACCAAAATATCGAGTAGAGCAGGAGTTTAAAATTAACTCATCAACCAGCGCTGTGTTCATGAGAGGATTATTAATAATGGCAAAATAAATATCAAGCCTGAAAACCTGATATTGTAATGGACTGAATGTTTTGTTTTTAACGTAATCTCTGGTCGGCTTGGGGAGCGCAGGAGGTTGCCATGGCAACGGGTGTGCTTAAATGACAGAGAGTAAAAAGGTGGAGTGGTTTAGAGTTGATCACCTGTTCAGTTGTTTTACCTTTGCTGTGGCTCATCACAGCTGCTGTAGTTTCTGAACATTCAATAAACGACAAAATTGGACTGATTACCTCGTTAGTCTGTCATTTACAACAAACATCAAACACAGTCAATATGTCTCATTAAGTATTTAACAAATGGCTTCTACCGCAATAATTATGTGAAGTTAAATTAATTGTCTAATATAAAAAAATAGTTTGGTGCTGTCGGGCTCAGAGTCTGAGACATTTTTCCTTTATCAACAATTTTTTGGCTCTTATTTAGTGGAAATATTGATGTTGATGAGATTTTCTCCAAAATTAAAACATTTATGAACCCTAAAGCTCCACTGTTGAAAATGAGGCTCTAACATTCACAAATGACAGTGAAATAAAATCCAGTCCAACATCTGGTTTGAGGTGATTCCTCTGGAACCTGTTGGAGGAAAAACATCCCAACTTCAGCAGATGAGCTTTAACCTATGAGAGCTCTGTGGTTCCTCCTGTCAGGATGAGGAGGAGCCATGTTGGGAAGATGAAGCTGCAGGATCTTCAGAACAGGTCATGATGCTGGGCTGCTGATTATCCCTCTGTCTGGACACAGGATCAATATTTAATCATTGGTCTCTAAATTCTCCTTAGGTGTGAGTGTGTATGCATGGTTATTTGTCCTGTCTGTCTCTGTGTTGCCCTGCGACAGACTAAGTTCACCTCGCTGCAGCAAACAGGAAGGGGCGGGACGGACCGTTGTCAGTCTCAGACCTTATTTGGAAATGGGACCATTGCAATCCGGAAGTGAAGGGGGCGCTATTTCCCCCTTCACTATCCGCGGTCTCCCGTTTTTATTTTCTTTTGAAATCTGTGATACATCTTCATCTGTAGGAAGGAGTTTCACTCTCAGCATGTATTTCAACTTCTCTCTTTTATTTACTTCAGCTCAGCTCAGTTTTTAACCAATTCTGTAGCTTTCTGTGCACTTCTAAATCTGCTCCTTAGTCGCATCTTTTCGGGCCTGCTACTGCCTCTAGTGGCGTGGGGGTGGTAGCACAACTAGTATAATTACCTGACTAAACGAGAATACCACAAAATCTTAATTATTTACTATTAATTTCGCCATTACTGGCAACGTGAAAGATAAATTATCTTCTAAAACACCATATTTTTCTTCAGGATGTGGAGCTAATTAAATGACATTTGTGGTTTACCTTACTGAGTGTAGTGAAGTCTTATTCTGCTGTTAGTTTTAGACGTTTGTTTGTATTATTGGTGCTAAACCTGTGGAACCAGAACCAGGGACCGGGTCGGAGGATGGGACCGCGGTCTCCTTCAACTCCAACAGAGTTTAATGTCTCGTCTCCGATCAAATGAATGTGAAATAATAAATGGAGCATAAAACTCATAAAACCAAGACCAAGTACGGTTCGGACCGTGACACATGGAGCCAAAGCAAATGTTCTTCCTCTGCCTGGAGCTTCTCCTCCATGCTGACTGTTGGCTCATGGCTGACTTCAGATGCCTTCATGGTTCGTGGTTCACAGAGAGTTCAGAGCTGCAGGTGAAGCTCCTCCTTCCTTCATCACGGCTACAGAAACGTTCATCCATCAGCACCTTCACCTGGGCAGAGCCTCTCTGTCAGCCAATCAGGGCCTGCCGTCGACAGGCCCTGATTGGCTGACAGCCCCGACCGTCCTGCTCCACTCGGTTTATTCACAACACGTCGTCTCAGGGCGTTTTGAAAAAATCATTTCATTTCAGTCACACAAACATCCAACTGTTGTCCACCAGCACAGAAAACTCAATTAATTATTCAAAGTATTTAAAAAATGGGGCGCTGGCGTGGCGCAGGGGCAAAGCGCCACCCATACATTGAGGCCTTGGTCCCCGTGGCAGTGGTCACAGGCTCGATTCCCACCCTGGTGACATTTGCCGCATGTCTTCCTCCTCTCTCATTACACTACTTTCAAATAAAGGCCACTAGAGCCAACAAAACCTGTATTAAAAAGGTTTCTAAGGAAACCAAGCATTATGGATGCAGTGACAGTGGAGAGGAAAAACTCCCTTTAGCAGGAGGAAACCTCCAGCAGAACCAGAATCGGGCTCAGTACCAGCAGCCAAATGGAGGTTAGAGAAGACAGAGCAACAGAACTGAACCAGGGGAACTAGGTGATGGCAGCATCATGCCAGGGAACAAGCCTGGTCCTGGCTGCTGATCAAGCATGAGGCGACAGTGGACAGGAACATCACTCCTGATGAAACATGCAGAACCACACAGAGCTGGGTTCTGCTCCGGTCCCATCAGGAAACCCAACCCAGAGAGGTTCTGTGAGCCAGCAGCAGAACCGAGAAGCTGTGGAGCCGCGATGGAAACCTGACGCTTATCTGCAGCCGGATCTGAGAGCTAATGGAGGCTGAGTGTGTGTAGACACCGCACAGTAACAAACGTATCAGTCAGACGGCGAGGTTCAGGAATGTGGCAATAACACTGTCAGCGTGTGTGTGTGTGTGTGTGTGTGTGTGTGGGTACCAGCAGGCGCAGATGTTTCTTCATATCAGGCTGTTTTCATAAGGTGGGAGTGAGAGTTTAGCGATGAAACGATCTCACGGAGCCGCAGAGAAAAAAAACACAGCAGGTCATAAATAAACGGATCTAAA
>NW_006800447.1:83467-85251 GCF_000485575.1 Poecilia formosa | reverse complement strand
CTGTGGGCCCCTGTGGGTCCCTGTATGCCCCTGTGGGTCCCTGTGGGCCCCTGTATGCCCCTGTGGGCCCCTGTGGGCCCCTGTATGCCCCTGTGGGTCCCTGTGGGCCCCTGTGGGCCCCTGTATGCCCCTGTGGGCCCCTGTGGGCCCCTGTATGCCCCTGTGGGTCCCTGTATGCCCCTGTATGCCCCTGTGGGCCCCTGTGGGCCCCTGTATGCCCCTGTGGGTCCCTGTATGCACCTGTGGGCCCCTGCAGGTCAACCACCCCTCACCCACAGAGTGGCGGTGACCCCAGCCTGGGCATTAGTAGAAAGCGTTACTCACTGCCGTGTTTCTGCTGAGTTGCATCCCATAATGCCGTGCAAGTCGGCGCTCGCCAGATGGTTGAAAACCAGAAGTGAAAGCAGGCAGATGTTTCCACGTCTCCAGCGTCAGCACTTTCACAGGAGACCGTTTACCTCCCATCATCTGCAGCAGCTGCAGGCTGATCCACCAGCTGACCAGCAACATGGTGGGGAGGGGCCATGCAGGAGCTCAGCAGGGCTCTTGGTTCGGCTTCGTTGTTGCATCAAACTGTCCATCAGGAGAACCTTCTGCAGTCATGATGTTGGTGCATCATGGGATATGTAGTGTTGTACTGAGGATCACTGGGCCGGAAAGAGTCGCATCACGATCCAGATGTGGCCCTCGGGCCCCGAGTTTGTCACCAGTTTCCTGTTGCTTTGATTTAGAAACTAAATCCAGCTGCTAAATGAGCAACTGATAATGACTGGCTGAGTGTCTTTTAGAAGCCCCGCCTCCCAGGCCTCACCCAATCACAACTGAAGATAGGCATCAGGATGGATGGATGGAAATGAAGTGGAAGGTAACAGCAGAACCAAACCCGGTACCAAAAGAGGAGCCTCCTGAGAGCCTGAAGAACAGATCAGCCTTCATCAGCTGATCTGAGGAGAAATTCAAGAATTAAAAAAAACAACAACAAAAAAACAAAGTTTTCAATAAAAGTGTTGGAGCAGCAGGTGTTTGGGCCAGCCAGCGGTTCTGCTGGTTCTGCTCAGCTGCAGCTATTAAAAGTCTCTCTATGTGTTCATGTCTGATGTTTACAGACTGGGCCCCGTCGGGCCCCCTCTGTCGGCGCTGCGGTCATCTCCGGGTCGCTGTGGGCTCCAGCAGAGAGAGGAGCAGGTCCGGTTGGCGGCACCGGTCGGGATGAGTGTGGTCTGGGTCGAGGGAAACCACAATAACACACTGCAGCAACATCCAATCAGACGAGCCGATCTCAGCATTTAGAGACTTTCTCTGAACTTCGTGGCCTGAAGAACATTTGAAGGCAAAAGTTCTGGGCCTTCAGAACCTGGACTGAAACCCGACTACATCCGGGTTCTCCCTGAAAATCTGTCCCTCCTGGAACCCGAGAATCGTTTTATTACAATTATTGGGACTTCTTTATCGAGTCCGGCAGTTCTGTTGACCCAAACTTCGACCGTTCCGGTTCTGTTTGACCTCAGTTTGTCTCAGCTTCCTCCTCTGACTCAGAGGTTTGCAGAAGAGCTGCGTCACTTTGACTCATCCTGAGGCTGAAACCATCAGAACTCTGACATCCTGCTGAGTTCATCTTCAGGTTCAACTCATCCTGCTCAGCATGCAGCACAATGCATCAAGCTGCTGCATCAAGCTGCTGCATCAAGCTGCTGCATCAAGCTGCTTCAAGCTGCTGCATCAAGCTGCTGCATCAAGCTGCATCAAGCTGCTGCATCAAGCTGCTGCATCAAGCTGCTCCATCA
>NW_006800447.1:81697-83118 GCF_000485575.1 Poecilia formosa | reverse complement strand
TGCTGCATGAAGCTGCTGCATCAAGCTGCTGCATCAAGCTGCTGCATCAAGCTGCTGCATCAAGCTGCTGCATCAAGCTGCTGCATCAAGCTGCTGCATCTGCTGACTCTCTGTTCTTCCCTTCACCTCCTGCATGTAAACAGATGTTTGTCTGCAAGATTCCAGTCGTCCTTCATGCAAACTTTATGTAAGAGCAATGCAGACGGAGCGTACGCCGGATAAAGTCCAATCTGAACCCAGTAAGCTGGATTTATCAGAGCAGACTTTAAACTGACCAGTTACTAATCAATCTGCACTGTGGCCACCTCTGACCTCTGACCCCAAACCATCAACAGCCCAACATAAACATGCAAGTGGTTAACTAGCATGAATGGACATTAAAAAGGTGAGAGCTGCTGAACATGAACACAGCCGCGCATGAAACACTTCCTGCTGCAGCACTTCCTGCTGCAGCACTTCCTGCTGCAGCACTTCCTGCTGCAGCACTTCTGGTGGCGTCAGGGTGGAACATCCTGCCTCGTTCTGCAGCAGATCTTCTGTTCTCAGTGAAGGTGTGTTTCATCATTCTGGCCTCCAGGGGGCGAATCTTTTCACAATTCGATTCAAATCGATTCTTTGTGATTTCTGATTGTCCATCAGTGGATCTTCTTGATCTACTTCAGCCTCAAAGACAAACTGACACATTAAAGCACCTTTTTCACATTCATGACATTTTAAATATGAATCCATGAGAGCATCCTCCATTTTGTTTTCATGCAGCTCTCATAGAGATCGCCACCTTTCTGCAGACTGCCTCTTCCATCAGCAATGATGTTTTCATTTCCTTCCCAGAGTTTTTAGCCATCTGACTGTCTTTGGGGTTATTTAGTGAAAACTCATGAAATTGTACATAATTCCTCCCGGATAATCGTTCCGTATTCATGCAGATCCAGAAACTAAATAGTAGAAACGGACGGTTGGACAGAAATATCAACATTTATGCATAAAACATGGCAACAAACTTCTGACCAATCACAGCTGTGGGGACGTCGTAGCTCATTGGCTCTGCTGCAGCTTGGCTCCGCCCACTAGCGCAGCCAAGCTAACATTTCAGAAGTTCTCCGTCTCCATTTTGTGAACTTTGAACCCAGTGAAGTTCATGTCCAGCTCTGTCTTCCCGGGAATTCAGAAAAAACTAAAGTGAGTTGAAGTCCAGACCGGATCAGACCGGACCGACCCGGCCGATCATTAACCAGGTCCTCATAACCAAACCTAACCAGAAAAAACAAAGGGTGGAAGTTTACTGCAGTGAGGAGAGGTCAGAGGTCACAGGGCACTGGGATCAAGTTTTACTCTTCAACAATCAGAAACAGAACTGGGTCCAACTTTAAAGTTTGGATCAGAACGGCTCAGCTGCTCTTTGTGGAGAAACCATGACAACA
>NW_006800447.1:67657-81375 GCF_000485575.1 Poecilia formosa | reverse complement strand
GGAGAGAGGGAGAGAGGGAGAGAGAGAGATCCAACCTTCAGTTACTGAGCCACTCTTCCTCCTCCTCTTCCTCCTCGCCTCGTCTCAGGATCCTGGTTGGACTTGTGGTTTCCTGCTGTGTGTCTGCAGGTGCTGATAGCATCTCCCTCACTGCTGGACTTCCTCCTCACACACACACACACACACACACACACACACACACACACACACACACACACACACACAGATACTGAGAGGTGTCATCAGAAGCAACAGGAACCTGGAGGAGATGCAGCAGAAGGTTTTCCTGATCTGAGTCGGGTTCTTTAAACACCAGAACCAGCAGAACCTGGGCCTCTGGAGGCTCCAGGTGCAGCTCTGGGGAACAGGTGCTGCAGACGGGATGCAGCAGCGCCATGAGGCGAAGGCTCCTGCATCTGAGGTTATTTATCGTCATTTAGGATTTTTATCCTGTCAGAACAGAGAAAGCTGCTTCATTTCTGCAGCCATATTGTTATTAGTTCATTTAAAAATGTCACATTTTCAACTAGACATGTTAGCTCTGAGACAGCAAAATATTTAGGTCTGAAGCTTAGGAAACTGAATTTAGTTAGCAACAAGCTAACTTTGAGCTAGCTGAACATTTAGCTGGCTCAGAATATCTTAACTAGTTTTCACACCAGGTATTTGGTTTGCTAACAGTTAGCTTCAGGCTACATATTTATTTCTGAGCTAAATAAATATGTAGCTAGCTGTGAGCATCCCACCGCATCCCACCCCATCCAACCACCATCCAACCATCCATCTTCCTCCATTGCTGATCCGTCCAGCCTGGTTTGTTCTGTGGCGTCTTCTTGGCTCCCCACGCTGACAGTGTGTGTGTTTCTGTGTGTGTTTCTGTGTGTGTGCTCTTCCTGCTGGAGTTTTTCTAACATAAAACCCAAAATGAAGGCGTGTGCAGCCAGAGCGGGCCCTGAGTGATTCCTGTGAGAACGCAGACTTTCTGCTCCGCCGAGGCTGAAATGGTGTGTGACGGCTCGACAAGGCAGCAGTTTCATTGTTTGGCGTTTTTTCAGGACTCCAAATGTTCGTCGTGATAAAATAATGTTTGCTGCTGCAGTGGAAAATGACAAGAGGCCCAAACAAACCCACAGTTGCTTCACACGCCACAAGAGCCTCGTCTGGCCCTCGGAGAGAGAGCCGGGATTCAGATGGACAAAGCCACGGCTTTCTGGAGGTTAGCGCCCGCAGCCGGCCGCATGGGCCGGCGCCGCGGCTGCATAAGACCCGGATTGTTCCTGAGCTTTAGGAAACACCGCAGAGAGTTATCTGTGTCTGGAAGGTGTGTGTTGATGTGTGGGCGAGTCTGTTTGGGGAGATTAGTGCTGAGTCGGCTCTTAGCGACTTAGCGGCTGTGATGCTGGTGAGGCGCTGAGCGTGAATCAGAGTCAGATCCGGAGGCAGAAACTCCTTCAGAGGATAACCAGGAAGTTCTGCTTCAAAACAACCTGGAAATCATACAGAGCAATGTGAGCATGACAGGAAGTCATCAGAAAATCCTGATTTGTAACCTCTGACCTTAAAGACACGTGTCATTTTCTGTTTAGTTCCGAATATAACAGAGATCAGTTCAAGGCTCATTAAGGCACAAACAGAACCAGCTGAAATTACAGATTGAGCTCCGTTCATTCCAGCTGGTCCCAGAGCATCAAGTTCAGCTTTTCATTCAGATGAAGGTCCAAACAGCAAAACCAGCATCTAATGAACAAAAGTCATCCAACCTCACCGTTAAAATACTTCCATCAACAAAGTCACCGAGCTGCTCAAACTACTGACAGGAAGATAAACGGGTCAAACTAAAGCATGCAGTCAGAGTTCAGCTTGGAAAACCAGATTTATTTCATCAGGAATTTGGAAATAAGGACAAATTAGTTTTCAAGTCATTCAGATTCATTTGCACCAGAATATTCTGTGGATTCTCACAGCAATGAAAATATGCAAGAATGAAAGTGACATAAATACCACATGCCTGCTTAAAGACCAAAACATGTTTGGAAGAGTTTTGGGAATCAGGACAAATTACCTGTAAATTATTAACAGTAGTTTAGACTAATTAAAAAGTATTTTTAAATAGCAAGATGGCGGCTTAGACAGAACCACGTTTGCCGTTTTAAACAATCACTTTTAAATCCAAAATACTGTAAATAATATTAATTGTTGTTGATCATCAGCTGAACTGCAGCTTTAATAGAATGTAGCGTTTAGCTTAGCCAGCATTTAGCTTTTAAGGAAACGAGACATTTAGCTTGTTTTCAGGACCGTTTTATTAGCCTAGTGGAAAAAAGGAAGGCAGAAATAACCTTTAAACTGACCAATCAGGAGACGATCACTGGTTAAACTGGACTGGGTTGAACAGTCTGAACCTGTCAACCTCAGTCTGGGTCCGTTTCAAGCATCAACAATGAGAAACACAAAGAAAAACACGATAATAAAACAATTATGATAAGCTAATTTATCTCTGCCCAGACAAACGTCTCACTCGGCTCATCCTTCAGAATCAGGGAACTCCGATGAACGGGGAAGGAACGGGTTTCTCTGGCAGCGGGTTGGTGGGGAGAAACAACCGCTCCAGCCGTGGCGCTAACGAATGTTAGCCTGGAAAGCGTGGCGCCCTGTCAGGTCCGGCGCTGTGGAAAACCGGGTCTCCACCAGGAACCTGCGGGTCAAAGGTTCCTTCTGCAGAGTTGGAATAAACCCGAGTCCGGTTGGATTCCTGCGGCCAGAAAGTGGGCCGAGCCAGGACAACTTTCCACAGACGGACAGAACCACAGAACTTTCCTGAGAAAGGACGGGATCAGGTCCGATGTTGAAAGCATTTAGAAGGTTCCAGCTGTGGAGGGTGACCCGACCCTTGACCCCTGACCTTTCTGTACTTCCAGCTGGTCCCAGCTCCTGGTTCTGGTGGTTCTGCTGGTCAAATGGAAAGGAAACCCAACCCGCTGCAGCATCACAGGGGAAGTTCTGGTCAGTTCTGGCCCGACCTGCAGGTAATCCACCCACACAGTCACATCGGAACCAGAACCAGAACCTGAGGTTCATTCAGGTCTCCAGCTCTTCCTCAGAGGAGAGTCCATCACATCTCCATGGAAACGGCTCGGCACCGGTTCTGGCTGTTAAGTCAGGTCGGGTCGGATGACGAACCCAGACGGGGGCCTTCCATCAGAAGCTCCTCCAGGCCCACATCACCATGCTTCCTCTGCCAAGCTTCAGAGAGGGGTCATCGTCTCTGCTGACCTCAGTCCGGCGGCCATCTTGTTTCTAGAGAGCAGAGGCTTCCTGTGCATCATGACCTTTGACCTTTAGAAACATCAAACGTTTCATAATTCCCCTCAGGTTCTTATTATGTTTTTAAGGTTTTATTTGAAAGCAGGACAGAAAATGAGAGGAAGCCGGGAATCGAACCTGCGACCTCGGCCACCAGGTCCGAGGCCTCCATGCTCCGCCCCGAAGATTATTAATCTGTTCCTCCGGCCGGGTTGGGTGGGTCCATCAGAACCCAACAGAACCTGCTGGTCTGACCCGCTTCAGACAACAGGACCGGACTGGTCCCGGTTTCAGGGTTCTGTTTGGGCTCAAACAGAACTGAGTTCTGATTGGACCCGGTTCTGATTGGACCTGTCTAGGTGAACCAGGTCCAGAATTGGATGGTTCCTGGATCCTGCTGGACTCCCGTGACTGTTGCTGTCAGATTTGGACCACTGTGGTTCTGAAGGCCGGTACCAGACCCGGTTTGTGTTTCTGGGTTCAAGTCCTTGGATGATGATGATGATGATGATGATGATGATGACGGCAGCTGAGCTGAGTCAGCACTTCCTGCAGAAACAGGAAGCAGATTTCTCTGTGTCTGCTTGATGAGGAGCAACATGGCCGCCACTTCATCATGGACCTGACCCAGAGCTCTGCAGAACCTCTGGACCCGACCTGCCGGTTCTGGTTTGGTTCTAGCTGTTTGAGAGAGCATCGCTATGGCAACCGTTTGTGAAGCTAACAGCGATAATCTTGGATTATTCATCCTTTATTTTCCATTTTCATAATTTTATTAATTTATTAAAGTTTAAATTAAATATTTAGTTTTACACGCTGCAACTTTATAAAGAACAGAGATTTAATCTTAATCTGTGCTTCTAAATTACTTCTCAATATTTCACTTGTAGCAGCTGAAGGCTGGGATGGAGTGGGGATTATCAGATTATTATTAACGGAATTATCAGATTATTATTAACGGAATTATCAGATTATTATTAACGGGATTATCAGATTATTAATGGGATTATCAGATTATTATTAATGGGATTATCGGATTATTATAATTTTTTTTAACTAAAAGTCAGATTATGGGGATCCTGAATTCCCGTCAGGTAACTTTTAAAGTTACCTGATGTTCTGACCTCTGGTGACCTCTGAGGAGGAGGCGGGGCTTATCCTGTGCATGTCAGTTTCGCCTTTGACCTCTGAGGTCATCTGAAGCTCCGCCCCCGTTGGCCAACTCTCCATCCACTCCGACCTTCTCCTCCACCCAGAGGAAGATGCTGCAACACTTTCCCAACTAGCAACGGCCACCCGCCCCACACACACACACACACACACACACACACACGCCCCCTGTGTCCCCTCAGCCTATTTTTAACCTGGAGCTGGACAGCGATGCGGCGGAGCGGCTGCAGCAGATGGGCTCAGAGATTAGATCACATCAGAGCCGCCGCTCTTATTTAAGTTGTGGTGAGCTGCGGCGGTGTAACAGCCAGACCTGCTGCGGGGGTTCAGACACCCCCACAGCGCGGACGGCCACAGGAAGCATGTGGGCCTGCAGGAGCTGAGGAGCAGCGCAACACACTTCCTCTTCTCAGATCAGAGTTACATAAACTGCTCTGGTTAACCCCTTCACTGCCACTGCAGAGGGGGAGCTGCATCAGCCTGACCCCTGCTGCATCAGCCTGACCCCTGCTGCATCAGCCTGACCCCTGCTGCATCAGCCTGACCCCTGCTGCATCAGCCTGACCCCTGCTGCATGCTGCAGTAAACTGTCTTTATTTGCTGCAGCATGTTTCATAAAGGAACCAATGAGAAGTCAGGACTGATGAACAGATCAAGTCCATCCGCCTCAGACTGACCTGGACAGAACCGAACCTCCACCGGGTCAGAACCTGAGTTTCTCGTCTTTATGGATCTTTTTCTCTCCAGAAGAGCAAAATAAAACTTGATAAATGTGTTTTTTATGAAATGTTTCATTTCTAGAGCAAAGCCAGCAGAGCAGAAAGGAAACATTTCCTGATTTTTATTTGTTTCTAAGCAAAAAGAAAAATACTCGAGATTATTTCTTTTTCCGTTTGACCTTCAGAGCCTGAGCAAAAAGAAAAGCAAAAATAAGAACATTTTTTGAAAAAAAAAAAAAATTTTTTACTCTGTCAGAAAAATGTAATTAAAAAGCCGTTGATCAAATTTTGGTCATCACAATATTTTCATGCTCACAACCAGGAAATAATTTCCCAGGAGGAAAACTGTGAAATATTTTAATCCTAAATTTGTTTTTAACTTGCACATGAACTTTACAGTGAAATTTGACAAAAAGACCGGACCGGACTAATCCGAACCGGACCGGACTGATCCGAACCGGACCGGACTGATCCGAACCGGACCGGACTGATCCGAACCTCCAGGTGTTAAATAAGGAAGTCAGTTCCTTTTAAGGAAGCGCTAACAGTGTTGCCATGGTTACTGAGTGTGATGGAGCAGAGTACTGTCACTTTAAGAGCTTCTGATTGTTTGTTAACAAGAATGAGGAACATGTCAGAAGATCAGAACCGACCCAGCTACAGGTTCTGTTTGGTTCTGTTTGGTTCCGGCCCGGGTTCTGGATCTGGGCTGGGTTTGTTTTGAGCGTTTCCAGACGGTGATGAGCGTCTCGTCTCTGTCTTTGTTTGGCGAGGCGACCGCGTCCGTCTGTGTTTGTCCGTCCAGTAAACACGGCCTTTGTTTTGCTGATGAGGAAGAGGAGGAGGAGGAGGAGGAGGAGGAGGTCCTCCTCTCGGACTTCGGGGAACTGGTTTTGGAGCGAGTGTAAATAGTCGGTGATTTGTGGCGAGCCGAGCCGTCGGCTCCTCTCCCTCCTCCTCTTCGTCCGTCACTCTCTCCTCTTCCTCATCCAAACATCATCAGTCTTCAGCGGGAGGCGCCGGCCTCCAACCTTCGCCCTCTTCGTGCCTCTTTCTGGCTGTAGTGGAGGTTCTGGTCCGGTTCAGAGCCGAGCCGCCTCTCTCAGAGTCAGAGCGTCCATCAGAACCGTTTCAGGTCCGAAGCCGCCGGCAGCTTGTCCATGTCTTCTCTCTCAGGAAGCTCTTCAGATTCTGGAGGGTCTCCTTCCTCCCGCTGCAGGAATCTGTCTGCTGCTCATCGCGCTGAGGGAAACAGTCCTTTCTAAACTATTTGAGGCGATGGTTCGGGTCAGAACCATGCTGCAGCTGTAGGAATGGCCCGATTTATCAGGAATGTTCTGATCCAAGCAGATCTTCCTGAAGCCGGTTCTGACCCAGTAACTGCTTTACACCAGAACCTTCAACGTCGAGACCAGTTCAGTTCCTCTTTCACCGACCCACTGGGCTTCGGTTCCTGTTGGAGCGTCCCTCACCTGGCGCTCCAGAACACCTGTCATCATGCTGGCGCCAATCTTAGCATGACTCTTTAGTCAGGATGTAGACTAAAGGTCACGGGGTCAGTCCTGCACTGAGCCCCGGCACTGAGGCTGCAAAACCTTCAAATATCCTGCAATGACCTCGTAATGCTCTGGAAACGCCCTCAGAGTTCCTACCAGGACTGGAGAAACCATCCAGGTCCATCAGAACCAGTTCCGCTCAGAGTTTTTCTGTGCCTCCAAGTGGAGGAGAGGAGAAACTGACAACCGTTTCTAAGCCTTTTATGGACCTCGGAGCAGCGCGGCCCCCTGCCTGTTGGCAGTCAGGCAGTGCCGCAGCATGCTGCAGATCCCTGCAGGTCGACTCTGCAGCAGCAGGATGAGGTCAGTCTGGGGAGTGGAGTTTGTTCGCTGCAGGATTGCGACAGGTTTGCAGTCACTCTCTTGTTGAGGGTTCTGTATTTTCCCACAGAGACGTTGTCTTGTGCCAGTTGATGTTGAGCAACTTGTTGGACTTTTCAGTAGCGATGGCAGAAGTACAGGCTGAGAAATGACCCTTTGTGTCGGGGCGTGTCCCAGCAGTCTGCTGGAACATACCGGTTCGCATTATGACACTTCCTGATGTTCTAGATCTTTATGCAATTACTGAAAACACAACCGCAGACCTCCACCTGCAGGAAGCCGGGGACGGGCCCTGCAGCAGAGCTCTGGGTTGAAACATCTGAGGTGATGAAGCAGGAACTCTGACAGGGAACGTCCCACCATCAACTTGTGACCTTCAGCTCCAAAACACTTGGCGTGCTTCAAATATCCTACAAATACCATTTACAGTCCCACCAAAGACCCTACGGCAACCCTTTAAAAGAACCAAAAACCACCCTACAACGAACCTACAGAAACCATTTAAAAACGTTACAAAGACAATAAAGACCCTTCACAGACCCTGGAAAGACCAACAAACACTGTACGAAAACCTTTTAAAGACCAAGACCCTTCGAAGGTCAAGAGCACCGAAGATGTTAACAGAAAACATCCGTTTGTCCCCGAGCGGATATGCAAACCATAACCTGACTTCTTTACGTTGCTGTCGTAGTAATGGCTTCTTCCTCGCTCAGTACTTTTCTGACCCTGGGGCTGACATGCACAAACACTCTGTCCCGTCCTGACAGCTGGACGTTCGCTCGGTGTTTATGCTTATGTGTCTTTCTTTTCTAACGTTTTTCATGAAAGAGCTGGAGAGGTTTTGCTTCAGGCGAAGTTGTTCATGGAGCGACGTGAAGCCGTGAAGCAGCTCAGATCCGTCGCTCGCTCAGGTGGCTTCCTCTGACTGCAGCCTGAGACATCCTGCTGCTGTCCCACGGACGACTCTGGTCCTCTGTGTTTGAGGCGTTGCATGGCAACAGCTGAAGGAGACGGGAACCAGCCTGTGGTCGCTGTTGACGGATGTTAGGAAAGAAACCGCCAACCAGAACGAAGCAGACCTAATGAAGCAACTGAAAGGACGTCACTGCTCAGGTCTGAGGAGACGCACCATGTTTCTGACCAAAACCACCAGAAGGAGATATTCAACCAGCCGACATGTTCTGCTGGTTGATTCCAGGTCTGTCGGATGAAACCACAGGTCCGATCACCCTGAACTCTGGACATGACATCATGAATCATCGTTTTGATTTAGTACTTTTAATGAAAATGTTGTAATATTAAATACAATATAAAACATGCCCTATTTTGCAGCAGAGAAGTGACATACATGCTCAGGTTGCAGACAAAGTGATGACCACACCTAAAAAGACATTTTGCTTCTTTTTGGTGGATCTGGTTCCATGAGTCCTCAACATCCTGTTCAGCTCAGATGTTTTAGTTTGTTAGCCTACGGAGCGTTTATGCACATTTCCTGTTCAATAGCATTCCAAGACCAAACAATCGGGTTCAATCTCCAGGTTTGGGTAAAAAATAAACTGAGAAAAGTCAACATTTGTCCATTTGTGAAACAGAGATGTTGTAATATTACAACCCAGTTGGGGAACCTGGAGCCCGACGCGTCCAGGTCACATGAAGGTCAACCTGGCCTGATTTTGGTCTTCATAGAGCGTCTATAGACATCCTGGTGGGGGAATGAGCAGGTCACATGGTGTCACATGGTTGGTAGCAATGCTAGCTGCTAACGCTATATGCTAGCGCTGACTTGGACGACAGCAGATCCAGCTGAAAAATCGTTACTGACATTATTAAGGTAAACCCGAAAATTCTCAGCAGAACTGGAGCTGCAGAACGATGGCAACAGAAAGTCTGAAGCTTTGGAGGAGATGCAGCAAAACAAAAACAAAAAAAATCAGAAAACAGACAGAAAACAGTTAAAGAGCCTAAAAACGTCCTGGAGGCCGGAGCAGTGCAACAGCAAGAAGAGCAAGTTCTTTCCAAGATTCCTCGAGAGGACTGTGGGTGTGTGTGTGTGTGTGTGTGTGTGTGTGTGTGTGTGTGTGTGTGTGTGTGTGTGTGTGTGAGAGGAGGGATGAAAGGGATTGGTGTGGTGGGGAAGGTCAGAAAAGGGGAATCTTACGGGAAGGAAGGAGGAAGTGTGAGTGATGAGAAGGAGAGAAACACGTTACACACACCTCCACTTCCTGCCGCATCACCTCCACTTCCTGCTCCACTTCCTGCCGCATCACCTCCACTTCCTGCTCCACTTCCTGCCGCATCACCTCCACTTCCTGCTCCACTTCCTGCTGCATCACCTCCACTTCCTGCTCCGCCTGCCTTCCTCCATCAGCCGTAATAAAACCATTAAGTCCAAATGTTTCCCTGCTTTAAACATGAGTATTTATATTCATGTTTAAGTCAAACATCCACAGCTCATCTGGCCTGTTTGAGGTCGTCCCTCCACACAGTTTTCCCCATCATGTTAAACACTCAGGATTCCTGCTAAGGTCCATGTTTCTGTCCTGAAGTGGAACTGGATCTTCCTGTTTGTCTGAGCTCACAGTGACGTCATGGAGGACGATAACTCGCTTCATGACGGCTGAGTGGAACATCAGCAGCCTCTTTCCTCACCACCAAAAACACAGCAGCATTCCTCACATGTCAGATTTTAATTAAAGACTCATGATCCCACAGAGTTCCCCCCAGGATCTGGAACGGCTCACAGGATGATTGTCAGATGGCAGGAATCCCAGATCGGCTGAGCGTGGCAGTGTCTCCGTTTCCCTGCAGTCCGGTTCTGGTGCAGCTGCTACCTGTGAGAAACGCTGAGCTCAGATCAGAGATAAAGCTCGGATCAGATCAGATTATTGATTCCCTGCAGGGAAAGTCGGGCGGCAGCAGAGAAGAATGGGAGCAGGTGGGAACACAGACTCCATAAATCATCTCTCTGCACGTGAAACCACATGTCGGCTACAGGACGCTGAAACTCCAGCATGTTGGTTTAGAGGCTCTGCTCACTAAAAGAAGAAGCAAGGAGCCGATCCGGCTGCTCTGACTGTCCACCACATGCAGAGTAATGGACCAGCAGGGTTCCTGTTTGGATCTGCAGGAACACCAAGAGCATCTTTGGCTCAAGGCTGCAGGCTGAACTCCAGAGCCACACCTGAACTCTGCTCCGACTGGCTGGACGCCGTCCGCTTAGACTCAGCCGTCCAGACAAAACTCAAGATGTTTCCCTCCTGGGAGACCCGGTTCTACTGGTACCAAAATATTTAACATCTCCAGCTGCTGTGGTTCTCTTCCTATGACTCAAACCAGCCTGTTCCCCTCCTGGCCTGTGGGGGCGCTGCACCAAGAACCACTGAAGGAAACGACACAAAAACCTCTGAAGACACTGAGAGCAACTTCCTTCTTCACCAGACGGAAACAAGATGGAGGCGTCAGATTTTAGCGGTTGGAGGATTTCTCTTTAGGCTAAAGACCAGGAGCCATTTCTGCTGCTAGCGCTAGGCTAGCACATTAGCTTTGGTTGTATTTACCCAGAATGCCCTGCGCTGTAGTCCACTTCCTGCTTTTTGAGTGGTCTCTGGCCCAGTTGGTGTTCACATTCAAAGTGAACCAGAGTTCACTTCAACCGAACCCAGACCGGTTGAGGTCAGAGGTCAGAGGTTGATTAGCATTCATACCAACCGGACTGGACATTACAGAAAAATGGACCGGAGTCGGGGTGAAGTGGACTGGACTGGGCTTTTGGGACCTGAGGAACCTCTGAGACCAGAACCAGAACATCAGAAGAACTTTTCAGATGTTTTTGTTCTCAGTTCTGAACGTCTCTGTGTTGATATCTTAGATAAAATTACGTTTATTTTGTGGTTAAAAGGAACAAACTGCAGATTGTTTTGGGGGTGTGAATACTTTAGCTTGGTCTCTGCAGCTTTTGCTTCAGCTGGCGTTTCTGCAGTAAGTCTGGGGTCGGTTCGTCCGGGTGTGTTCTGTTCAGGGTGTTCGGTTCTGGAGACTTTCCCTGATGTGTCAACATGAGTCTGAAGCAACCGGCCCTCAGCAGGATGGAGGAGGAAGTCAGGAGACCATGATGGTGGAAACGCCGCTCTGCTGGTGAAACTTTGCATCACAAACACTTCCTGCTGCTGTGCGCCACTACATCACTCTGTCTCAGTTAGGATCAGCTGCAGATTTCCTCCATTCTCACTGTGAACTCTGCCAGCTGTGTCAGGTTGGTGGGGACCAGATCTGGGCTTTGATTAGGCCACTCCAGAATTTCTGTAGAGTCTCAAATTTGCACATGGACCCAATTCCTTCCATTGGTGATGATTTATCTGAACTCCAGGGACGACCCTTGAAGACGTTTCTGTCTCCATCTCCTGACTGATACTTTCAACAAGCCGTTCTCTGATTGGTCGGCGTGTTCTTTAGTCTTCCTGTTGTCATGGCAGTTTGTTGTCATGATGAGCCTCTGAATGGACCTTCCAGAACCAGAACTCAGTTGATCTCCATTCACTCATTAAGTCTTTCCAGCCAATTTTTATGCAAATCTTGAGCAAACTTAAAATTTCACAAAAAATAAATAAATAAATAAATAAAATAAAACACAAGCTGAATTAAGCGTGTCTCCTCCTCGTGGTTTGGGGCGACTCAACCCGCCAGATGCTAACGCTACGCGTTGAACAGGTTCAACTCACTTCCTTCTCTCCTTCGGCGAAAAGCCAGAAACCTCAAGCCGGCATGAAAACTTTGTGAAACTGAGGAAATTATTTTTCATTTTGAAGTTTTCATCAACTGTTTCTAATGCGATGTTTCAAACTGTGGATAAATAAACGATGGAAACACAATTAATGAAACTTTTAGCACCAACTGTCTTAGCTCAGCTACTTCAAAGGGAGTGAATATTTATGCACTTTGACATTATTTATTTGTTGTTGGTTTTTTTTGTTTTTTGTTTTTTTTTTCTTGACAAAAAAAAATCTGAATTTGTTGATTCTGATTTATGGAAGAAGGTAAAGCATGCGAGGGTGTGAATACTTTTTGCAGGCTCTGAAACAGAGAGTGACTGAAGGTTCTTCTGGAGTTTCCATTCATCTCTTATCAGAACCATTTCATCTAAAAACATCATTTACGGTTCAATTCTTAAAGACTTTTTCCCCAGGAATTCCACGGATCCGACAGTTTGATGCCTTATGAAGGCCGTGGATCTGGACCGACCTGCAGGGGATTCCTGGGGAACCTGCAGCTGGGGTCATGATGACGGTGGTGATGAAGGTGAAGAAGAGCAGCAGTGAGTCATGGTGAAGCTGCTGCTCCCTCTCAGGCCTTCAGGAGAAAAAGGGGAAGCGAAAAGGGCTGACGGAGAAAAGCCGGCTGCTCCTCGTTTTCCTGTTTGTGTCGATTTGGGACCAACTGAGAGAAGTCAGCACTCCGCTGCGTCATGTGTCCAACCTGCAGCTCGCATGATTCTCTAAACACGAGCCTCTGGGTCTGCAGGCCGACATGAGGAGAAAACACAAAACCCTGCAGCTGTTTGCATCTGGACCTGCAGCGCTGCAGGGACGAACGTCCTGAAAGCCGCTCTGCTGTTATCCAGGCCGATAAGCGCTGCTGCACTTTGCTCAGCCAGACTGATATCTGCAGGTCAGCCTGAGGTCCCGACCGACTAACGCAGCGGCGGCGGCGGGTCGAGGAGCGACTGCAGCGCCGTTATCTGATTGCTGCTGCAGCAAACACTCACACCGACGCCCCAACAACCAGACAGACTGATAAAAAGAAAGAAAGCTTTACTGAGAATAATAAGAAATTAGTTGTTTTTTTCAGCAGGAAAAAGGTTGTATTTCTTCAAAACAAAAGTCAATCTGAGAACATAAACTGTAAATGATGAATGAAGGAAAACTCAGCTGCGCCTCCTATTACAGAACTTCATTCTGACAGAATCTAGAAATGTTCTGGGATGTTTTTACCTCCAGTCTGGATTCAGTGCATGAAGGCTCTGATGTTTTCACCCGAGCTGCAGAGGCGGGCACTCAGCATATTAACTGTTAGATATTAAAAATGACCTATAAGGTCGTTTACTTCAGCTCAGCGTTTGAGGTTTGAGGGCTTTTAGGAAAACTTTTTACTCCAGCAATGTTTTATCAGGAACAATCTTTTTTGTTCCACCGTTACTGTTCCTCTGCTTAAGAAGCGCCAAGTTCTGCTTTAGCTTTTCTATGTTGGCGCCAGACTAGGCTTGTTATAAAAGATTATTTTAGTAATTGAATATTCTGTTGATTATTCGGATGATGAGTAATCAGATTAAAAAATGTGATCAATGTTAATATCAACATCAGAGCATCCCCAATAATTACTTCTCTGTATAGAAAATTAACCTACAATAACAGCCCACTTTTTACATTAACCTAGATAAAATTATACAAAAATCTGAAATTAAATTCAAATTATAAAGCAGTAGCCTCACAAAGACACTTCTAGAAAATGTCTGTACTCCAGAGTTTGGTTTATGTTTTCATGTTCAGTCAGCTTAACAGATGAACTCTCACTTTGCCCAGACATTTATAGCTTTTGTTTCTCATATGAGCATCGGGATTTGGCAGAAACACCCAAGTTCACCTCACTGTAGCAA
>NW_006800447.1:64622-66026 GCF_000485575.1 Poecilia formosa | reverse complement strand
TGATTGATTGATTGATTGATTGATTGATTGATTGATTGATTGATTGATTGATTGATTGATTGATTGATTGATTGATTGGTTTTCTTAAAAGGTAGAGTCTCTGAGAAAGGTTCTTAAAGATACTGTTCTCAGAGAGGTGCGGGTACCGTCCCCCCTGGTTGAAAAGGGGCGCAGGTTTTAATTTTTTTTAATGTTTTTATCTCTATTTTTTATTTATTTATTTTATTGTTTATTCATTGTTACATGACTCTGTGTTTCTGTTTTTAATGTAAAGCACTTTGAAATGCCTTGCTGCTGAAATGTACTATACAAATAACATTTTATTGATTGATTGATATAACCAGTGTTTTCAGCAAAGTTCTTTTACTGTTCCAGTAATGCCAAAATTAATAGTAAATAATAAAGACTTTGGTATTCTGATTTAGTAAATATATTAGTTGTGTTACCACCCCCACGCCACTAGAGGCAGTAGCAGGCCCGAAAAGATGAGACTAAGGAGCAGATTTAGAAGTACACCAAAGCTACAGAATTTGTTAAAAACTGAGTTTTGCTGAAGTAAATAAGAAATAAGTTCAAATACATTCTGAGAGTGAAACTCCTTCCTACAGGGGGGGAGCTGTGGTGGCGCAGGGGCGGAGCACAGCCCACACGCTGAGGCCCTGGCCCTCATGGCGGTGGCCACAGGCTCGATTCCCAGCCTGGTGGTGCTTGCCACATGTCTTCCCTCTCTCTCATTGCCCTCCTTCCTGTCAAACTACCTTCAAATAAAGGCCACTAGAGCCAACAAAACCTTTAAAAAGAAAAAATATATCACAGATTTTAAAAGAAAATAAAAAGTGGAGACCACGAATAATATAGGAAATAGCGCCCCCTTCACTTCCGGGGTGCAATGGTGCCATTTCCAAATAAGGTACAAGACCCAGCAGACATACCTTTACTGTACCTTTTTAAAAAATCTGTTTTGTTGTAGCTGATCTTTTTAGCAGCAGGATTCCTAAACAGAGACCAGTCCACCATGTTGGGTGTGACTTTATGACCCAGACCGTTCTGACCCTTGACCCCTGCTGTGACTTTGACTGAGTGAGCACCGGACCGGGCCTGACACAGAGGGAACAAGTTACTCTGCTTCAGTAACAGCTGGACAGAACTGGACCAGTGAGGTAAGGTAATTTTATTTATATAGCACATTTTCAGCAACAAGACAATTCAAAGTGTCTTTCTTTTCTTTATACCCTTGTCCCTCAGTGGGGTCAGGAGGGCTGCTGGTGCCCATCTCCAGCCAACGTTCCGGGCGAGAGGCGGGTCACCTGGACAGGTCGCCAGTCTGTCGCAGGGCAACACAGAGACACACAACTATGCACACACACTCACACCTAGGGGCAATTTGGAGAGGCCAATTAACCT
>NW_006800447.1:49851-63606 GCF_000485575.1 Poecilia formosa | reverse complement strand
ACTATAGAAAAAGACAGAACAAAAACAGAGTAAGCAGGGCAGGCATGGGCAGGGAGGTTGTAGAGGGAAAAAGCGTCCGCCTTCATCAAGAGCAAGAGAGTGAAAAAAAAGAGACCAGTAGGACAAGTGGGACCAGCACTCTGATTCCAGTCAGCCTGAACGGACCTGTGAGGTCTGATCAGAACCAGGTCGGCTCATCAGCAGGTGTTCATGTGAGGACCTCAGAGCGACCCGGTGGAGGTCAGAGGTCAGGAAGATAACAGGGTGTCGGGGCTCAGATTGGGTTGTGCTGACGGCTGCTTGTATCGTTCAGACGGACTGACAGCAGCAGATTCCTCCATCAGACCAAACGTTCACTGCTCACTGGAGCATTCTGGGAAATAAAGCAGGACAAAGCAGAGGCGTCTTCAGGCTTAAGGTTGTGAGTTCGAATCCCGGCCGGGTCTCCATGTTCACGATGGCTTCTCTCTGGGTTCTCCAACGGTTAACTGGATGAGGTTGGATGCTTTGGCCAAATCTAAATAAGTTTATCTCACAAAACTGCAATGGAAAACTTTGATGACATGATCAACAACCGGATGTTACTGCTGGCGAAAACCACAAAGAAGACGACAACAGGAAGCAGTGGTGGGAAGTAACGAAGTACCTTGTTACTGTACTTAAGTACATTTTTCGTGTATCTGTACTTTACTTAAGTAGATTTAATAATGGATACTTTCTACTTTTACTCCACTACATTTTACAGTAAGTATCTGTACTTTCTACTTCACTACATTTCTACGTTACTCATTACATCCAAGTCGCGTTGCGCTTTCTGTCTGTTAAAATGTGAAGTTCAGGTTCTTAAGGTGGCGCCGTAAAATCCAAGCAATAACGTGACTTAGTGTCTGTTGTCACCCAATGTTTTTGTGTCACGTAGCGCGGGGTGCTGGTCTAGACTTGGTCTCAGGTCCGGTGGTCTTGACTACAACTCTGCTACTGGCTCCTGGTTGCATGTCCTCCCCACCCACCTTCTTTACGTTCATGCTATGATAGGACAGGAGACGAGATGTTTCCATCCCTGAAATTATGATGCATAGAATCACATATCTAAGTCTAAACTATGTTACAGAGTAAACATAATAAAAAGCTGCTTTATCTGTGGCATTGTTCATTAAAATGGCACATTTCTGATGTATTCAAATTAAATACGATCGGTTCACTTAATGATATTATATTAGGGATTAGGTAATGCATTCAGCAAGTACTTTTACTTTTAATACTTAAGTATTTTTAAAAGCCTTTTTACTTTTACTTGAGTACATTTTTTGAGTACTTTCTCCACCACTGACAGGAAGTGGCAGGAGGATGACGTCACCGCATGTTTTAATCGCATGAACAAACTTATTCATGTCATTTTTATTTCTTAATGGAAACATTGCAATTATGAAATTATATTATTTTGTACATTAGCAGAATATAGACAAAGTTTTGTTCCCATTTTTAATGGAAACACAGCTTCTGTTATTTTCTTATTGAGTTGCTGCTGAAAGCTGTTCCTTTGTTTCAACCTGAGCTGCAGGAACGGATCAGCAGCAGCAAGCAAATAATTATAAATCACTAGACTAATCATGAAAAACTTACTTTCATTCTGAAAGAAATCAAAGATTTTTTAATGTTTTACATCCAATATTTTGGGCTTCTGTGTCCTGCAGTCATCTCAGAGATTCTGGTCCCAGTAAATCCCAGTAGGTCCCAGCCAGTCGCAGCCTTTCTGCTGATCCCACTGAAGCCAACAGAACCTGTCTGGTTCCGTCCGCTAGGATCCGATTGGCTGCTGGTTGGAGGGAGCTGATGGAGGTTTGAGAGGCGGCCATATTTGTGGTTTGTGGAGAAGAGACGAGTGATGAACAATGACGAGAATTAATAAAAGCGAGTCGCTTGTCATTGTGTTTGTCCTCTTTGTTCTCGGCTCGTTTCATTTTCATCTCACCACAAACTCCATCCTCAATAAAGGCCTTTATTTGTCTCCCAGGAATCCACAGCCACACATTATGAAACCATAAATAATAAGAGCCACAAATTTTAGATTAACACACAGAAGGCTTTAATGAAAATCAGAGCCGTTCATCAAAAACACATAAAAACATGTCGCCTACAAGCTCATGAAGCACATAACTCACATGTGAAAACAGAGACAGCAATGCTGTGCAACATGCGTCATGTTTTCTCCTTCAGTCCACATTCATCTGTTCTGAACTGAACGCAGAAGCTGTTTTCTACAGCTAACCAGCGCTAACACAAGCTAAACCAGCGCTAACACAAGCTAAACCAGCACTAACACAAGCTAAACCAGCACTAACTAAAGCTAAACCAGCGCTAACAGAAGCTAAACCAGCGCCAACACAAGCTAAACCAACGCTAACACAAGCTAAACCAGCGCTAACTAAAGCTAAACCAGCACTAACTAAAGCTAAACCAGCACTAACTAAAGCTAAACCAGCGCTAACAGAAGCTTAACCAGCACTAACAGAAGCTAAACCAGCGCTAACACAAGCTAAACCAACACTAACACAAGCTAAACCAGTGCTAACACAAGCTAAACCAGCGCTAACACAAGCTAAACCAGTGCTAACTAAAGCTAAATCAGCGCTAACTATAGCTAACCACAGCTAACTATGTGATCTAAACCAGAGCTACGCAGAGCTCAACAGATCTGACCCAAAGCTAATCTAAACAGCTAACTAGAGCTAGCTTCAGATAACCTAACCAGTGTTCACCAGAGCTCTCTGTCTTTCAGTCAAACTGTTTTAAAATAATAATCATCATCTTTATTGTCCACAGATGGCTTCACATGGTGGTTAAAATTCTCAGTACATAATAAATAAGATCACAACAAATTCCCAACCAGACAAACCAACAATGGCCACAGCTTCAGATCTGAATAATAGTCAACAGTTCAGTAACATTATTACATTTGGGATGAATGAGCTCTTATAAATGCTCTTACTGCCTTTTGGAGGAAAGCTGAAATATGATTATTACGTCACTCACAGTCAGTTGGGCCTTTTGTTTTGCTTTGAAACCATAAATGGTTAAATTTAGACTCAAATATCTGAACTTGTCTCTAGAAACATGTTTCTAAGCTAATAATGTTTTGGGTCATAATAAGCCAGAAAGTTAAAACAGCATCAGAATGGATCAAAGACTGACCTGAGATCAGTTCCTCTGTCACTTCCTGTCACACTGACGGCGCTGCAGTCATGAGGTTTAAATGTGGGAGTTTCTACTGATATCATGGAGCTGTAAAGGTCAGACGGCCCGTCACCGTCTCTGATTCACCGTTTGCTCTCCGTAACCAAACCTTCTCCTCAGTTAGCCTGCTGCCTGGCTTTCTGAAGACATTTTTAAAAACCCTGGCTAAAAAATAAAACATTCATCAAAAATCTACCTGTAATCAGACATGTTGCTATGAATGCATTTTCCTTCATCTAATATGTTCATGTTCCCAGTTGGCATGATGAAATGAGCTCCTTCATAAGACAGAACCTTCTGGAGGACTTAGTACTGTTTCTACAAGATGGACATGAACAGAGATCAGCTTCCAGGTACCAAGGAACGCCTGAGCAGGAGAAAACACGTTGGGATCGATTTGATACTGGAGTCTGGGATAAAATCTCCATCGTGATGGATGGAGGAGAAGCTTTGGCCTTCCTCCTCCTCTCTCAGCTGTTCTGGACGATCTGACCCCCATCAGTTTTAGTGACTTTAGCTGCTGAAGGCGACGCATGAATCCAGATGTTTCTAAGCCAGCTGAGAACCAGTCGGAGCAGAGCGAGGTGCTAACCCAGGCTAACTCTGATCATGTGACCCGCTCTCCTGAGGAACAGTGAAGATGAGTAAGGACTGAAGATGCAGCCAGCTGTCCTAAACCCAGAGTTTGGTCTGACAGGAGAGATAAACGTTGGAGCTAACGGAGCGCTGCGTGAGACACCTGAACTCATCTCTCTCTGCAGCCAACAGCAACACAGAGCCGGTTGTGCCGCCACACGCTCTCTCTTTATTACATTCTTCCTGCTGGATGCTGGAATATGGCAGAAATCCTCCGACTGCTGGATCTGAGAGATTTACAGCTGCTGGCAGCGCGGCCGGCTCTGGCTCCAGTGGAAATGTCCCAGGGGGCGGAATCTGTTCTGATTGCACAAAGATCTGCTTGTTTGGACCAGAACCGGGCCAGGAGGAGCCGCTGCTGCTGGAGGAGCGCTTTACGTTCATCTGCTGCTGCTTTAATCGTTTAGTGGAGCATTCCTCCAGTCGTCATTCATACAAACAGAAAAACACCGAAGATCACGGAGTTCTCTCTTTCCTAAACCCTCAGTTCGTCTGTGAAAGTGAATATCTGTGTCTGTGTGATGTTAGAGTAACAGCAATCAGTTCTCTGATGGAAATGAATGCTGATGACCAGAACTGAGGCACATTCACTGACATTGGTCAGCTCAGTCCTGTCACGCGTTGGCGGATGGGGTCTTTACGAAGCAGAGGGGCCGACAGAGCTGCAGTAGAAACGGGAACAAAAGAATCTCCTCAGGGAACCTGCTGACGTTCCCGCCTCATACAGCAAAACATGGAGAAAACCTGAAGCAGCTTCTGCTGTGAGGTCATCACACACCGTCTCCACGGCAACCAGAACGCTCATCTGGGTAGGAGGCTGGCGGCCTCCTTGCTGAGAAACCACCAGTGGTTAAATGAGAGGAACTCTGTCCTGATTGGCTGAGGATGCTGGAAGCATGACCTTTGATTCTTCGTCTGTTTAGCCTCCTCTTCCTGTTGACCAATAGTGGATGAATAGTTGATCACATCTCTGCCCTCACTGGGCGAAGTCACCTGGAAGCAATTTATAAAGTGTGGACAGATTCAGAACAAAATCTAATGTATAGAAATATGGGTTGTCATGACAACCTGCAGAAGCATTTTGCATTTTAAGACGATGATTAAATATTGTGAGCTATTGAACAGAAACCTGTATGTCACTGACTAATACGACGCCGCTGAAGCAGCAGAGAACGATGACCTGCATTAAGGACCAAAGCATTCAGCCTACAGACACAACGGTGTGACGACTCAGTTCCTCAGATTATTAGTTTGGATAATAATCTGAGGAACTGCAAAATCTCTGGAGACGTTCAGAGCCGTAAACCCAGAAGCTCGGCTCAGCGGCCCTCAGACCGGTTCCTGCTCCTCTGAACCGGCTTTCTCTCCGCCGTGTGGAAACGGTCTTCATCTGCTACTATTTTTAACCCTAAATGAGAAAATGAGGTTCTTGTTCTGTTGAGTTTATTTCCCAACTACAGCTGCAGCAGCTCAGGTTGCATCACCGCCTCGGTGAGTCAGCTGGCTGCTTCTGTTGCGTCAGAAAGCCCCGCCCACTTCCTGTCACCACAAAAGGTACAGGTGAAGCGAGAAGGGCGGGTCAGTGTGGGTGAAAGTCTTCACACCCCCAGAGTTCAGAGTGAGCAGGAACATCATCATCATCATAACGACTCACACCTCCTCCAGGTGCCCATCTTCCTCTTCCTCAGTCCTGTCAGGCTGATGAAGGTTTTACAGCAAACGGGTCCAAATGGGTCAGAGCGTTGATCTGCTGGAAGCTGTTCACTGAGTCCATCCAGATGTTCTTCAACCAGAACGATTCATCTCATTCCTGTTCGGGTCCTTCTGGACCTCGGGCCCATTTAGAGTTTAGCCAGGTATTCGTTTGCCAAGCTAACTCCACTTTGGTTCAATATCAAAATCAAATCCATGTGTGGATTACCAAGCAAAAATCATCAAATATAATTACGTCATAATGTGATAACAAGGAGATTTATCCTTCGTAGGTCATGGAACGGTTCAAACTGCAACAAGAGTCAAATGAAAGGTTCTGTTGGGCCTTTCAGAACCTCATGCCACAGCGTATTAGATACTGTACATAGAAATATACTCATCCTTTGTTCTTTTTCTTTATTTGCTAATTTTTGACATTTTTTCCATACAAGTGTACATACAGACTATTTTCTTTTTCCAAATGTTCCACACATATCATTCAAGAAAAGCTGCACATACAATCTGTACCTGCCTTAGACGCAGCAACTTTACTAGTCTAGATAATATCGAATCCATTCACTTAACAAAAAAAGAAAAGAAAAAAGCAAACAAAAAGATCATCCAACATTTTGTTTGTTTCTCTCTGCTCCTCTCTTCTGGGTCATCACGATTTTAACTCTCTTCTCATCGGAGACGAACTGTAAGCAAACTATTGACAGTCTGTAGCTCTGTAAGGGTTCCTGTAACCACACTATGAATCAATAAAGTCTGATCTCCGTGGTGAAATAAAACCCTGCCAATTTTTCCAATAATTCTTAAATTTTCCAGATTCTAATCTGATGGAAAAAGTCAGCCTTTCCATAATATAAATAATATTTCTTTACGTCAACCCAATCTTCCCTTTAGGAGCTTCTGCCTTCAGCCATTTCCTAGTAATGGCTTTTTTGCTTGCTACCAACATAATCCTGTACATATATCTATCGCCTGCTCTTGTGAACTTTCCATCCCTCTTCCCATGTACAGAACATCAAATGTAAGTGGAATATTCACCCCCAGCACCAGTAGGCTAAAGTTTAAAGATTTTAGTTCAGATAAGTCATGGGACGGAAACACTCCGAGGCATTTCAGAGATTTTGACTGCCAGTCCCATCGAAATGTATTTTTAATGAATAGATCTGGTGAATAGTTGAAAGAGAGAACTTGGGTCTTCTTCGTGTTTAATTTGTAGCCTGTCATCAGCCCAAATTCATCCATTATATTGATTAGTGCTGGAAGCGACTTGCCTGGTTGAGTTAGGTAAATCAAAACATCATCTGCAAATAATGCTATCTTTTGTTCCTCTCCTTCCAGACGCATACCTTTATATTTCCATTTTGTTTTATCCGTTGGCTTAAAGGTTCCAAATATATGTATAACAGAATGGAGCAGCCCTGGCGGCATCCTCGATGTAACCTGAAAGGCTCCCATTAATTTTGATCCTAGCTGTGGGTTGGTATTATAATGATTGAATAGTTTGAATAAATGTTTTGTTAAAACCGAATTGTTCTACCACCTTACATAGGAACTTCCACCTGACAGAGTCAAAAGCTTTTTCTGTGTCCAATCCCAATATTACTGCTTGTTCTTGTTTTAATAATCTTTTGCATTACCAGCAATGTGCACCTAATATTATCCATTGTCTTTTCTTTATAAATCCTGTTTGGCCCAAATCGATTATGTCTGGCAGAATCACCTCTAGCCGTGTAGCCATGACTGCTGTAAACAGTCTATAGCAGGGGTCGGGAACCTATGGCTCGCGAGCCAGGTGTGGCTCTTTTGATGAGTGCATCTGGCTCGCAGATTTCGGCTTTTCAGATAAAACATAAAATATTATCACTTGTTTTAATCCATCCATCGATTTTCCACTGCTCATGTCCTGTTCAGGGCTGCAGTTGGCTGCAGCAATTGTCCATCATTTTAATTGGATGATAATAGCCTACATTGGCCGTTGCTGGGTAAACAGGTAAACGCCCCCTTTTGAATCAGTCTGCTCGGTCATTAGCTCAAAGCTAACCCTTCAACGAAGAAGATGGCGAAAAGAAAAAAAGATGATGAGTATCGTACATTTCAGGATGAATGGACTGAAGAATTCGCCTTTGTAGAGAGAGCAGGTTCTGCGGTGTGCCTAATGTGCAATGACAAAATTGCATCGATGAAACGGTCGAATGTAAAGCGGCACTTCGACACACGCCATGCTACCTTTGCATCAAAATACCCTGCGGGAGACAGCAGGAAGAAAGCGTGCCAAGAGCTGCTGAGCAGGGTGCAAGCTAGCCAGCAGCAACTCCACGTATGGACCCGGCAAGGCGACTATAATTCCGCTAGTTTTGCTGGATCTTTAGCAATAGTAAGGAACGGAAAACCATTCACAGATGGCGAGTATGCTAAAACGTTGATGCTGGATGTAGCCAATGAACTTTTTGATGATCTTCCGAACAAAGATAAGATAATCAAACGGATACAAGACATGCCTCTGTCGGCAAGAACTGTTCATGATCGTACCATCATGATGGCAAAGCAAGTGGAGGAAACGCAAGTGAAGGACATAAATGCAGCGCCGTTCTTTTCCCTGGCTTTGGATGAGTCAACAGACGTAAGTCATTTGGCGCAGCCACCAGCAAATCCATGCAGCACCAGAAGTCGCATTAATGGTGAGTATTATAACAACATTATTTAAAAGAATAAATTCAGAGGCTTATTATACTCACATTTAGTTGAATTCAGTCTAAAAATATATTATATGGCTCTCACTGAAATAAATTTCCAAATATTTTGCTTTCATGGCTCTCTGAGTCAAAAAGGTTCCCGACCCCTGGTCTATAGTCTTTATTTAGGACGCTAACTGGTCTATAGTCTTTATTTAGGACGCTAACTGGTCTATAGTCTTTATTTAGGACGCTAACTGGTCTATAGTTGGCACAATCTAATCGATCTTTTCCTTCCTTTGGAATAACCGCAATGAAAGCTTCCCTCCTTGGCGTCTCTCCCTCTTTAAGACCCAACTGAACATATTTTTTAACAAGGGGATCAATGGTTTTCTTAGCAATTTATAAAATTCAGACGAGTAACCATCCGACCCCGGAGCCTTGGTGGTTTTCAATCTTGAAATGTCTGAGTCTATTTCTTCTTCTGTAATCTCCTTTGTTAATATACGATCTTGATCTTCTGTTATTCTTGGTAAGTTCAAAGATTCCAATAATGCCTGTATTTGATTATCATTATTAATTTGTACTTGAGAATATAATTTTTTATAACAGTTTTCAAAACAATTTTGAGTCTCTTCTGCCTTATATTTGATCAAATTAGGGGAGTCCCTGATTTTGAAAACATTATTTACCACTTGCTTTTTCATTCTAAGCTAGTAATTTAGCTCATTTACCTCCTCCTTCATAATACCTTTGTTTTGTGTACAGAAGGTTTTTTTTAATCTCATCTTCCAAAATGCAGTTTATCTCCGTTTGTATTTTTTTAATTTCTTGAGTTTTTTTTCAACCAGAGAGAAGTTTTTGTGTTGCTTTTCTAATTATTTTAGTTCCAATTGTAAATTTCTAAGTTTACCCTGTTTTGTCCTTTTTAAATAAGCTGATTTGGCAATTAGTTTTCCTCGAAGTACTGCACTGCATGCATCCCACAGCGTAGCTGGGGATGCCGCCCCATTATCATTCTCCTTTACATATCAAGTTCTTCCTTCATATTCCCCTGTAATAAGCCTGCATTTAGTCTCCACATTGTTGTTTTTGTTTCCTTTGACACTTCCAGGGTGATGTATACTGGACTATGATCTGATACATCCCTTACTCCAATGTCACAACTTTCCGCTCTGTATCGATCCTTATTATACATAAAGAAATAGTCGATTCTTGAATAAACTGAGTGAGGCGGTGAAAAATATGCCTGATGGATTTAGCTCCCTCCAGACATCCATGATTCCCAGCTCTGCCATTAATTCTTTAATTTTTTTTGCTAATTATAGATTTTTGCTTCCCGCCGTTCGAACAATCAATCTGAGGTTTAAATCTCCTCCACATATCAGAATGCCTTCTCCCTCAGCTGTCATTAAATCAAACATCCTCCTATAAAATGACCAGTCAGAGCCTGGGGGGGCTACATGTTCAGGATAGTAACCAGTTCTCCTTCTAATCTCCCCTTAATCAGCACGTATCTCCCTTCTTTGTCTATTGTTTCTGAAAGCTTTTCAAATATTGATCTTCCTGATATCAGGATTGTGACGCCTCTCCTACGGCCTGATCTACAAGAGGAGTACAATACTTGGCTAAAACCATTTCTCTTTAGTTTCTCATGTTCCCTCTCTGTCAGCTGCGTCTCCTGCAGCAGTGCCACTCCCACTCCCTCCCTTCTCAATTTTCCTAACACTTTAGACCTTTTAGCTGGGTTGAGCATCCCGTTCACATTAAAGAGGCCAACTTGGATACTAGGAATGCACAAGATCCATCCCAACAGCTGCATAAGGATCGTTGTAGGCTTCATGCAGAACACAGTCTAATTACATCTCAGTCGATAGAATATTTATTACTGAAAAATAGAAGTAGCACATACGAGCACGGCGATGAGGCTGGGGAGGTTTTGGCAAGGCAGCTTAGGGGTGCAAGGGCCAAATTAACTATTGGTGGGATAACATCTCAGGATGACACTATCATTACGGACCAACAAGGAATAAATGATGCTTTTCAGCATTATTATAATAAATTATATCTTTTGCAGAACTTTTTTGGATGCTTACCCATCCCCAATCTAAGCCCGGATCAAGTCGCTGCCCTGGACATGCCTATTTCGGAGCAGGAGATTTTAGGGGCAATCAAATTGTTACAACCCCGGACGTCGCCTGGCCCAGATGGCCTGCCAAGCCAGTTTTATGCAGCATTTTCTGATCAGCTGGCTCCAATTCTGGCAAACATGTATAAATATTCTTTCAAGAAAGGATCCCTCCCCCCCACTTTGAATCAAGCCTGCATAACACTGCTGCTCAAAAAAGATAAGAATCCCACAGAATGTTCATCTTACAGGCCGATACCATTACTGAACAGTGATTATAAGATATTAGCAAAAGTGCTGGCCTGTCGCCTGGAGCGGGTTTTACCCAGTGTTATATCCCCAGATCAGACGGGGTTCGTTAAAAGCAGACGCTCTTTTTATAATATAGGTCGTTTACTGAATATTATGCATACCCCTTGTCAAAGTAATTCTGAATGCTTTATCTCCATTGATGCAGAGAAGGCATTCGACAGAGTGGAGTGGATCTATATGTTTGAAACTTTGGAGAGATTTGGTTTTGGTGGGCCATTTATATCTTGGGTTAAGTTACTGTACTCCTCTCCGTCAGCCATGATTCTGACAAATCATTTCTACTCTAAACCATTCAGCTTACACCGCGGGACCCGACAGGGGTGCCCACTTAGCCCTTTACTTTTTGCTTTGGCTATTGAACCTCTGGCTCTGGCAATAAGAACAAACTATTAAAGGTATCACCAGGGGTAGGTTTGAGCACAAACTCTCTCTCTATGCTGATGACCTTTTGTTATACGTATCGGAGCCAGAACTGAGCATCCCTCACATCTTAACACTCCTCTCTCAGTTTGGAGAAATTTCTGGGTATAAAGTAAACGTGCACAAAAGTGAGCTTCTGCCTCTGAATGCCTGCCTGGATCGTATCACAAGTGCTACACCTTTTAAAATAGCACTTGTGATACCTAGATAGCTAATATCTATCTAGGTATTACAATAACAAAGACTTTTGATGGCCTCCATAAGAGTAATTTTGAGAAATTGCTTACTGAGACCCAACGTGACCTAAATAAGTGGTCAGCACTTCCTCTCTCTCTAGTAGGGAGAGTGAATACAATCAAGATGTCAGTGCTCCCTAGGTTCATATACCTCTTTCAGTGTCTCCCTGTTGTCATTCCAGGTGCTTATTTTAAAAAATTAGATTTGGCCGTTTCGACTTACATTTGGAATGGCAAAAAGCCTCGTCTTAAGAAAGATCATCTGCAAAAATCAAACCAAGATGGGGGTCTAGCCCTTCCCAATATCCGACACTATTATTGGGTATGTAACTTGTACTGTTTGTCTTTTTGGATGCACTACAGCTCCAATGATGGTGGTCCCATTTGGGTGGAGATGGAAAAATGTTCATGTGCCCCTTTATCAATGCCAGCTTTGATCGGTGCACCCTTACCTTTACTTCTTAAACGTACTTCCTCTAACCGCATAGTCTATAACTCCCTGGCAATCTACTCTCAATTTAGGAAACACCTTCGTCAGAAGAGTCTTTCCAGCCCAATTGCATTTAATAACCTTTTTCCTCCTTCGCTGCAGGATGCTACTTTCGGTGTGTGGCAGAGTAAAGGCTTAAAATATTTTAAGGACCTCTATATTGAAAACAAGTTTGCTTCTTTTGAACAATTGTCTAACAAATTTGATTTACCAGCCTCACACTCTTTTAGATATGTACAGGTTAGGCATTTTATTCATCTATGTCAATATTTCCTGATAAGCCTCCCGATAATATAATCAATAAGTTGTCTTGTTGATGTCTTTCGACCCAACAAGACGTTAAGCGATCACTTCCTGGATAAAACTGACCTCCCTTTTTGATTCCCGATCCTTTGCCATAATTAAACAGTCCTGGGAGCAGGATCTTCAAATTACTATTAGTGAGGCAGTTTGGGCTGATATTTTGGGGGAAATCCACTCACCATCATTTGTGCGAGACACTCTCTTATCCAATTTAAACTAGTACATCGGGCAAACCTCCATAAATCTAAATTGGCCAGAATTTACCCTCAAATTGACCCTATATGTGACAGATGTAAATTAGAGGAAGCCACACTATTACACATGTTTTGGAACTGCCCAAGGATACAGATATACTGGACTGGTACTTGTGAAGCACTGTCAGCTGTTTTTGGGGTTAAAATTGCTCCAAACCCACTCATGCTGCTCTTTGGGGCGACTCCTGAGGTTCTAGGTTTGCCTACAGGAGGCAGGAAGGTAATTGCTTTCTCAACTTTGCTAGCATGTCGCCTAATTCTCCTTATTTGGAAGGATGCTGCTCCACCCACAGTGTCAAACTGGATAAAAGATGTTCTACTTAACCTAAAATTAGAGAAAATCAGGTATGTGATGAGAGGCTCTGAGAATAAATTTCACAAAACTTGGAAATCATTTATGACTTTTTTTCAATAAACCTTCAACAGAGATTCTGGAATAGCAGACCTTGGAAATTTTGGCTGAGCAGTGGTTCAATAAATCTTGACATGGATTTTTGTATGGTCTTAACTTTTTAGTTTTTCTTTTTGCTACACACCTTGTAGGTGACAGTATTCAGGGGAATGTTGGCTGTTTATTGGGTGGGCTGTGTTTGGTTTTTATAATTATTTGTAGTTTGTATATTTCGTCTTTCCTATTCCTTGGAAGAACTTTGTAAATTAAAATGAAAATGCTAATAAATATATTAAGCACAAAAAAAGAGGCCAACTTTAATACCTTTTTCTGTGTTGTCATTTACTCCATATGACTCCTTATTCTCCACCTTCTCTAAACCTTGAAGGACCCTTAGGCTACAGATAAAGTAATAATGAACACACAACTGAACCGTTTTAGAGCGTTTACTGATGAACTAGTGACTAACCAAAGACCTTCCAAGAGTGGGGTCTGCACTTTGACCCTTTGTAAGCCATGATGGAAAACCTGCCCAAAAGGGAAGCCCTCTCCCTGCACAGGGAGTGGGCCCTTTCTGCTGCAGCTAGCTTTGTTCATGTTTGCACCACCGCTCCAATGTTCACAAAAAAAGGGGAGGATACCCCGACCCTAATGAAAAAAAAAACTCCCTCAGGAAATAATAAGTAAATAAAAAAAATAATTCTGTTAGCTTGACCCGAGTCATCATTCCCTAAGCCCGGGTTTTCCCTTCAGACTTGAATAGACCCATCCAAAAACAAACTAAAGATCTTAAATACCTCATTTTAAAAGGCAGTGGTCCTTAAATCTCATCCTGACTTCTCCTAAAACATTGCAATCGTTGTTTGTATCTTTCTATTGTCTCTCTCGGTGTCTGTCCTCCTTTCTTGGCCCCGATGGTCTTCCACGTCAGGCGTCTGATCTTCTCCACGCTGGTCTCCGCCACCTGCAGGCATG
>NW_006800447.1:43169-49502 GCF_000485575.1 Poecilia formosa | reverse complement strand
CCGATGGGCTCTCTCTATCTGGAAGGGAAAAGATGGCGGCTGCTCCAGTTTCTCTATAAACTCCGTCATCGACCCGGCCTCTGCTCCCTCCTTGAGTCCATGAATCCGAACATTCTCCCTCCTGATCCACAAGCCGTGTTTCGAACCGTTTCTGTAGCTCCATTGTAGCTTCCTCAATGTGCTGCAAACGCTCCTCCGCTTTTTCTATCCGGTTCTCTGCTTTATCAATACGGCTGTTAGCTACTTTAATATCCTCCTTAATTACTTTTAGAGCGTCAGAGTTTTCTTTACGGAAGTCTCGCCGTTCCTGGAGAATCGTTTCCAAATTTGCTCGGAACGGGTCTCTGCGGTTTGGGTCTTTACGTTCAGTTCTGGGTCCTCTGTTGCTTCTTTAGCTGAGTCAGCTAGCTTCAAAGCTAACGTTTCGTTACCGTCGACCTCTCTGTCGTCTAACTCGGGTTTTTGAGACTTTCTGCCGTATTTCCCTCTAGTCATAGTGAATGCCCCTTTTTAAATATTATCTTTCGGACTTTTCGTTGAAAAATTATCAAATTAATCGGGCTTACAAAGATCAGGGTCGAGGAGCTCGCCTTTTAAGCTGCAGCCATGATGGTGTTCCCGGAAGTTCCGTGGGTGAATATATTTCTAACAAAAAACTCATAAAGTTTGAGATTCCGCTCAGAAATGTTCCAGAAAGAACAGAGACATTTCTGAGTTTGAAAAGTTGAACAAATTTGACGGAGAAAGGTTTTAAGACGTACGCCTCGTTATACATTCATAGATACGAAGGTGAGTTTTACTCTCTTTAACCTTTGTGGCTAACATTAACTTTAGCTTATGCTAGTAGGCAAAATTCTCGGACATTGTTCTTGTAAAAATGTGCTATTTAAACATTTTAATCCATTCCAATGGACAATGTTTTTATCTTATTTTGTACTTATTTTCAAGTATATTATGTGTTTATTGTCGTTAGTGTCAAACAGACCAAGTAACGGGGAGGTTCCGGTTCGGGCTTTTTGCTTCCGAACCATGAGGGAACACAACAAACCCCATAACTTCACCGCAGAGCAGCTCTGGAGTCAGAGTTCGAGTTCAGCTGGCTGTTCGGGTTCAAAGTTGTTGTGCTACCGTGTTCCTTAAGGTCTCCGTGTTATGTAGTTTATTACCTTTGCCTGCTTCTTGTTCAGAGCTCAGATAGGACGGTGTTTACAGCGGTGTGTTCAGGCGGATCAGTGGCTCTGCTCTCTGGTTCCCATAAACTCTTTCAGGCTGAATACAGAAGTGACTCCATGGAAATAACACAGGGAGGCTCCCGAGTGAAGGCTGCAAACTTTGCTGTGCGGCGTTAGCTTTAACTGGTAGCGACGAATATTTACAAGCCACCATCTTCTTAATTCAAGATCATTTGGAAATCCATAAACACTTAAAAGCCCATTATATTAGGGCTTTTAAGCCCTAATAATATCTTGTTGATTTTCCTGTTTGTTCATCAGATTAAAATGGAACACAGGCAGCAAGATTCTCCACTAAAACCTTCAAGTTATTATAATATCCTTTTTTAAAGAATGAAAGTGAATAACACTGTTCCTCTTGCTAGAATGCAAAATGTGCTGAAAAACACCAAACTCTCTCGTTTTCCAAATTTTGTCATTTTTCAACCACAAATGTTTTTTATTCAGATTTTATGTGTTACACTGCAACACAGAAAGTATTACCAAATACTTTTATCAAGCTTCTAGTGCATAGCATTGCTTTATTTGCGTCTGAAATGAGAAACAGCAGGCGCAAATCGTGACACCGCACCTGGCACTTCCGGTGGCAGGTGTCACGGCTATGGTCACGGCAGCCACTGTTTTCGGGGTTAGCTGCCAGTGTTGTCACTGACTTCGGCNTTCATCTATGTCAATATTTCCTGATAAGCCTCCCGATAATATAATCGATAAGTTGATGTCTTTCGACCCAACAAGACGTAAAGCGATCACTTCCTGGATAAAACTGATCTCCCTTTTTGATTCCCGATCCTTTGCCATAATTAAACAGTCCTGGGAGCAGGATCTTCAAATTACTATTAGTGAGGCAGTTTGGGCTGATATTTTGGCGAAAATCCACTCACCATCATTTGCGCGAGACACTCTCTTATCCAATTTAAACTAGTACATCGGGCAAACCTCCATAAATCTAAATTGGCCAGAATTTACCCTCAAATTGACCCTATATGTGACAGATGTAAATTAGAGGAAGCCACACTATTACACATGTTTTGGAACTGCCCAAGGATACAGATATACTGGACTGGTATTTGTGAAGCACTGTCAGCTGTTTTTGGGGTTAAAATTGCTCCAAACCCACTCATGCTGCTCTTTGGGGCGACTCCTGAGGTTCTAGGTTTGCCTACAGGAGGCAGGAAGGTAATTGCTTTCTCAACTTTGCTAGCATGTCGCCTAATTCTCCTTATTTGGAAGGATGCTGCTCCACCCAC
This sequence comes from Poecilia formosa, assembly GCF_000485575.1. Taxonomy (NCBI): domain Eukaryota; kingdom Metazoa; phylum Chordata; class Actinopteri; order Cyprinodontiformes; family Poeciliidae; genus Poecilia; species Poecilia formosa. The sequence goes on along the minus strand of NW_006800447.1, from coordinate 47,023 downwards.
AGTGTCAAACTGGATAAAAGATGTTCTACTTAACCTAAAATTAGAGAAAATCAGGTATGTGATGAGAGGCTCTGAGAATAAATTTCACAAAACTTGGAAATCATTTATGACTTTTTTTCAATAAACCTTCAACAGAGATTCTGGAATAGCAGACCTTGGAAATTTTGGCTGAGCAGTGGTTCAATAAATCTTGACATGGATTTTTGTATGGTCTTAACTTTTTAGTTTTTCTTTTTGCTACACACCTTGTAGGTGACAGTATTTAGGGGAATGTTGGCTGTTTATTGGGTGGGCTGTGTTTGGTTTTTATAATTATTTGTAGTTTGTATATTTTGTCTTTCCTATTCCTTGGAAGAACTTTGTAAATTAAAATGAAAATGCTAATAAATATATTAAGCACAAAAAAAGAGGCCAACTTTAATACCTTTTTCTGTGTTGTCATTTACTCCATATGACTCCTTATTCTCCACCTTCTCTAAACCTTGAAGGACCCTTAGGCTACAGATAAAGTAATAATGAACACACAACTGAACCGTTTTAGAGCGTTTACTGATGAACTAGTGACTAACCAAAGAACTTCCAAGAGTGGGGTCTGCACTTTGACCCTTTGTAAGCCATGATGGAAAACCTGCCCAAAAGGGAAGCCCTCTCCCTGCACAGGGAGTGGGCCCTTTCTGCTGCAGCTAGCTTTGTTCATGTTTGCACCACCGCTCCAATGTTCACAAAAAAAGGGGAGGATACCCCGACCCTAATGAAAAAAAAAACTCCCTCAGGAAATAATAAGTAAATAAAAAAAATAATTCTGTTAGCTTGACCCGAGTCATCATTCCCTAAGCCCGGGTTTTCCCTTCAGACTTGAATAGACCCATCCAAAAACAAACTAAAGATCTTAAATACCTCCTTTTAAAGGGCAGTGGTCCTTAAATCTCATCCTGACTTCTCCTAAAACATTGCAATCGTTGTTTGTATCTTTCTATTGTCTCTCTCGGTGTCTGTCCTCCTTTCTTGGCCCCAATGGTCTTCCAAGTCAGGCGTCTGATCTTCTCCAAGCTGGTCTCCGCCACCTGCAGCCATGTCTTTGGTCCTCAGCCGTGTTGTAGATCCGCGTCTCTCCCTCGTAGAAAACACGCAGTCTCGCCGGGAATGGCGTCTGGACCGTATTTTCTTCTCCCGCAGGACTCTTTTCGCCTCTGTGTATTCCTTTCGTTTCTCCAGCACTTCCGGGGCATAGTCATGGTCCAGAAAAACTTTCTTCCCCTCGTACATGAATCCTTTCTTCTGCCATGCCTTCTTTATGATCTCTTCTTTCACCTTGAAGCTCATAAACTTTACCACTATCGATCTCGGTGGTGATTCGGGGGAGGGACGCGGCGGCAGAGCCCGATGGGCTCTCTCTATCTGGAAGGGAAAAGATGGCGGCTGCTCCAGTTTCTCTATAAACTCCGTCATTGACCCGGCCTCTGCTCCCTCCTTGAGTCCATGAATCCGAACATTCTCCCTCCTTGAACGTACCTCCTGATCCACAAGCCGTGTTTCGAACCGTTTCTGTAGCTCCATTGTAGCTTCCTCAATGTTCTGCAAACGCTCCTCCGCTTCTTCTATCCGGTTCTCTGCTTTATCAATACGGCTGTTGGCTACTTTAATCTCCTCCTTTATTACTTTTAGAGCGTCAGAGTTTTCTTTACGGAAGTCTCGCCGTTCCTGGAGAATCGTTTCCAAATTTGCCATGTTAAAGTCGGAACGGGTCTATCCGGTTTGGGTCTTTAAGTTCAGTTCTGGGTCCTCTGTTTCTTCTTTAGCTGAGTCAGCTAGCTTCAAAGCTAACGTTTCGTTACCGTCGACCTCTCTGTCGTCTAACTCGGGTTTTTGAGACTTTCTGCCGTATTTCCCTCTAGTCATAGTGAATGCCCCCTTTTAAATATTATCTTTCGGACTTTTCGTTGAAAAATTATCAAATTAATTGGGCCTAACAAAGATCAGGGTCGAGGAGCTCGCCTTTTAAACTGCAGCCATGATGGGGTTCCCGGAAGTTCCGTGGGTGAGTACATTTCTAACAAAAAAACTCATAAAGTTTGAGATTCCGCTCAGAAATGTTCCAGAAAGAACAGAGACATTTCTGAGTTTGAAAAGTTGAACAAATTTGACGGAGAAAGGTTTTAAGACGTACGCCTCGTTATACATTCATAGATACGAAGGTGAGTTTTACTCTTTAACCTTTGTGGCTAACATTAACTTTAGCTTATGCTAGAAGGCAAAATTCTCGGACATTGTTCTTGTAAAATGTGCTATTTAAACATTTTAATCCATTCCAACGGACAATGTTTTTATCTTATTTTGTACTTATTTTCAAGTATATTATGTGTTTCTTGTCGTTAGTGTCAAACAGACCAAGTAACGGGGAGGTTCCGGTTCGGGCTTTTTGCTTCCGAACCATGAGGAAACACAACAAACCCCATAGCTTCACCGCAGAGCAGCTCTGGAGTCAGAGTTCGAGTTCAGCTGGCTGTTCGGGTTCAAAGTTGTTGTGCTACCGTGTTCCTTAAGGTGTTATGTAGTTTGTTACCTTTGCCTGCTTCTTGTTCAGAGCTCAGATAGGACGGTGTTTACAGCGGTGTGTTCAGGCGGATCAGTAGCTCTGCTCTGGTTCCCATAAACTCTCTTTCAGGCTGAATACAGAAGTGACTCCATGGAAATAACACAGGGAGGCTCCCGAGTGACGTGAAGGCTGCAAACTTTGCTGTGCGGCGTTAGCTTTAACTGGTAGCGACGAATCTTTACAAGCCACCATCTTCTTAATTCAAGATCATTTGGAAATCCATAAACACTTAAAAGCCCATTATATTAGGGCTTTTAAGCCCTAATAATATCTTGTTGATTTTCCTGTTTGTTCATCAGATTAAAATGGAACACAGGCAGCAAGATTCTCCACTAAAACCTTCAAGTTATTATAATATCCTTTTTTAAAGAATGAAAGTGAATAACACTGTTCCTCTTGCTAGAATGCAAAATGTGCTGAAAAACACCAAACTCTCTCGTTTTCCAAATTTTGTCATTTTTCAACCACAAATGTTTTTTATTCAGATTTTATGTGTTACACTGCAACACAGAAAGTATTACCAAATACTTTTATCAAGCTTCTAGTGCATAGCATTGCTTTATTTGCGTCTGAAATGAGAAACAGCAGGCGCAAATCGTGACACCGCACCTGGCACTTCCGGTGGCAGGTGTCACGGCTATGGTCACGGCAGCCACTGTTTTCGGGGTTAGCTGCCAGTGTTGTCACTGACTTCGGCATCTCATACTGGCACTTCCGCTGACACCTGCCGTTATTGGTCACAAGTGCCATTGTTTTCGTGGCTACCTCTCAGTGTTACCTCTCAGTGACTATGGCACCTTCCAAGGGTTTCCGCCATAGACATAATATAAGAGTAGACCTCGCATTGGCCGCTCCGGCGCAGGAAATAAGGCGGCCATCTTGGAGCGGTATACCCTCCTACTTTGCTCAACCAAAACGTCAGAAACCGCGGTAAAGCTAGCCGGCTCTGACTCCAGCCGGCCCAGCACACAATATACACGTGCGCGGTCGCTCAAGACATTATGGTACACCCATTTACGTGCTGCTTTCACAATAAAAGCGCACATCCGGTTCATGTTTGAGCTACTCAAATCCAGCCACAGCATTTGCAAACAGAAAATAATATATGCTGAGAAACTAATACAAATCTAATACTATATATATATATATCAGAAAGTGGCAACTAGATCTGATGTGTAATTTCAAAATAAAAGCCTATCAAAATAGTCATTTGTTATGTTTTCCCACTAATTTGCCTTGCACATTGCTGAAAAACTTT
>NW_006800447.1:37958-40553 GCF_000485575.1 Poecilia formosa | reverse complement strand
CCATGAGGCATCTATGCTTATATTATGTCTATGGCGGAAACCCTTGGAAGGGGCCGAAGTCAGTGGCAACAGTCAGAGGTAGCCACGAAAACAATGGCACTTGTGACCAATAAAGGCAGGTGTCAGGGGAAGTGCCAGTATGAGATGCTTAAGTCAGCCGAAGTCAGTGACAACACTGGCAGCTAACCCCGAAAACAGTGGCTGCCGTGACCATAGCCGTTACACCTGCCACCGGAAGTGCCAGGTGCGGTGTCACGATTTGCGCTCGGCCCTGCTGTCTGAAATACGACTTTGTCTTTTCTAGCTGTCATGGTAACTCAAAGTGGAAACAAGAAAGCCACATTTCACTAATGCGGATGTGACGTCGGCGCCGTACGTGCAAAGAGCCGATTAGGAGAATTCCTCAAATTCTCCTAATGAGAAACTGAAGGAATATTTTAAAAAACGAAAAATCTTTTCTTTTCCTTCATTACTATTTAACTGAACAACCACATTCTCAAATTTCAATTCTTTACGAAAACCTATTTCTGTTTTTAGTAATTTTCTTTGATTCACATATTTCCTACCGCTAATAAAAACACGTTCCATCGTTTCTACAGAATCACACCAGTTACACAAACCAGTAAGATGTTTCCCCATCTTCAAAAGAGGGCCATTCAAAAACCATTTCATCATAATCCCAGAAGGTTTTTGGGCCAAAGCCAATCAGCTTCTCCTGAGGAGACGAGTTCACAGGAACTCATCATGGCCTCCCATCCTCCCACTAGGTGTCATGAGTGGATGTGGGCCTGCAGCTCCACCTCAGCCGGTCCTCACAAGCATAGCAGAACCAGAAACACAGGTAGCTTTCCTTGGAAAACTGAGAAAGCAAAGAATACCGGTAACTGCAACAATAACACACACACACACACACACACAGTGCAGCATCTTCCCATCCAGCCGTCATGGTCTGGTGTCAAAGTTCTGCAGCAGAACCAGAACCAGATCTCCCGGTTCCCAGCATTTCTCCTGGCTAGAAACGCGGGACAGATGCCTGCCTGGCTCAGGAGCGCTGGCAGCTGCTCCCAGTCTCAGACCAGCAGCCTCACTGGGAATCTACTGGGAATGAAAACTCTTCAAACTGAAAAAGTATTCACACCGTAGCTCTGGTAACTGGTTGCTGTGCAGCAGCAAGTTTTCTTTGTTTGATGATCTAAAACATTAAACTGACTAACAAGCGAGAACAAAAACAATTTGTGCAATCCGCCGCCCCTCACACAGAAGCACCCTGGGCAAAGAGCCTTCAACTCCTATAACAACTGGCACCTTCTGGAAAGTAAAGGAGAGCAAAACATGACAGCCAGATGTTCCAGACCAACATGCTAACAGGCCAACATGCTAACAGGCTAACAGGTCTGTTCCACACCAACAGATTCATCATGATTCATTTTAAAATATCTTCAATGAATCAGAGAAATCTGGAACATTTTTATCTTGGCTGCTTTTCTACTTCAGATATTTTGAATCAATCAATTAAATTTTATTTGTATAGCACATTTCAGCAGCAAGGCATTTCAAAGTGCTTTACAGCACGTGACATTGAATAAACAGTAAGAAAGAGAGATTTTGAAAAAAAGATTTTTAGTCAAAACACCATTTGACAAGGACTCTAAACCTCCAGATTTTTAGTCAATGAATATTGAATGAATATTCTGACCCGTCTGAATCACTTCACTGATATCTGGAATATTTACTCTGTCTAAACATCTCAGATTTATGCAGCATTTTTAAATTTCAGCAATGGGAGTTTTTTAAATGCTCCATTTTCAGCCGGTTTCAGGTTCTGCTCCTCGACTGTTTTTCAGTGAACCGTTTGTGTCTTTCCATATAATAAATAGGAAATTCTTCGGTCTTCAACTTCAGACATCTTTGACATCTTTGTGTTTTCTGTATATTCCACACTACTGAACTTTTCCACATTGAGGCCTTTTCTGACAATTTTGTGCAGGAAACCCTGCAGGCAACTATTTGGACAGCAGTAGCAGCCCAGGGGGCCTGCGGACAAGTCAATGATTCAAATACTGTAAAATGTCATTTTGACTCGTCATTAAGTTTGAGACATCTTAAATTGTATTTAGGGATGTGTGACCCTTCACTTAGCAAATATTGATTCAACAAAATGAGATTGAAAAATATCTTGAATTATTCTTCAGAATGTAAATGCAGAAATCTGTAAAAGCCTTTGTTAAAGTCAGAATGTTGTTTCTATCTACATGCATTATGAATGCATCGTACGAACGTGATTTTATGCGAAAGCAGCTTGCCGTACATCTGTGCTGCTGGGAACGCAGCGTTTCAGCCTCTGTCATCATCCTGAGGAAGAGGAGGAGGAGGAAGAGCTTCGCCTCAGGTCAGGGGAAACTTTCAGACTGAGCAGCAGGTTCTCACAAATCCGGGCCAAAACCTGCCCAAAAGCCCTGGAACCAGCTGCAGCTCAGAACCAGAACCTGCAGCTTGTCCTCCCATCTAACGGGTTTGGACCAGCAGCTCAGCACACGCTGCAAACAGCTGACAAGAGAAACCTGTCTCCATGTCCTCACGTCTCCATGTCCTCAC
>NW_006800447.1:23109-33513 GCF_000485575.1 Poecilia formosa | reverse complement strand
GTTTTAACTCTGGTTTGTTTTTCTCTCAGATGAAAACGTTCCCAGGAATGCTGCAAACATCAGACGTCTGTTTGCTCTGACTCTCACGTGCACGTGCTCACGTGCACAGCTGCTGGCTCTCAGAGACGCTTGATATGGTTCAGGCTCACACTGACTCACTCCGCCGGGACTTTATGGAGTTTGTTTCCTCCCCTGTTGGAAGATAAGCTCTATTAGCTCAGCCATAAATCCTCGCACCTCCTCGTTCTCCTCTTCATCCTCCTCCTCTTCATCCTCTTCCTCAGGCTCACACCAGCTAGCGCTGAGGATGAACGTCTGTCAGTTTTTCTGCTGATAGGAGAGGAAAAGTTAACAATGAAAAGTTGAAGGAATCCGACAGAAACTGAATATTGAAAAAAAACAAAGACAGGAACATTTTTGACCTTTGACCTGCATCAGGGTAGAGATACGTTAATCCAACCCAGCTTGATCCGACGGGTCGGGCTGACGTCAGAACTAAACCAATAAGACGTCCAGTGGAGTCACTGGTTGCCATGGTGATTCCTGCCACAGTAGGAAGGCACGTCAGACTCAGGACTGAGACTTTAACATTTCAATTCGTTACAAAGATTTTAATGCAATTCATCACTTTTTCTCCACATACTGAAGTCCTGAGGCGGAACCTTTGTATTCATGCGTTTCTGGTACGCCTGTAAATCTGACCCACAGCTACGTTGCTAACAGCAGCGATGAATCAGCTTCTCTCGGTTAATTTTTGCTTCTAAGAGATCTGATTGGACAGATAAAACACTGTTGTGTTTGAGTTGTGCGAACAGCAGTTAGCCTATCAGCGAAGCTAAGCTAGCCTCAAATAGCATCTGAATGCTAACAGGTAGCACGCATCATGAATTATAATTGATTTATTGTTTTTCTTTTTCTATGATAAAAGTCTTCAGTCTGGTGTTTACAGAAACTTCATCATTCATTTTATTTATGGATTTTTTTTTGTTTATAGAGCTTTGGAACGTGACGTCACTGCTGTAGACGCAGGGATATCAGCGCCATCTTTGGGGTCCATAAACATAACTGACAATAACAACAGTCTCACAGATTTTTTTAATCCAAGTTACTTAAAATAATTAACTATGGTACAAATTTGCTGCGTTATTGAATGTAATGTCCGATCACACGAATGAAACGGTAAAAAGATGTAAAGCGGACTTTCGTTTCACTATTTTCCTGCTTGGAAACAACGTGAGGAGGCTAAGCTATCGGCGCTAACTAAAAAAAAACAAATGGTCAGCGGTGAGATATCCTGATGTTACCTTCTCCAACATCCCCAGATACCTACAAGTTTCCTCCAGACATTTCCATTCTGGAGAGTGTCTAAATTCGCTTTGTTAGTTTTAGGGTTTTAATTAAATTTTTGCTATGATTTTGTCCGGGTGTACTCATGTTCAGTTTCTGTTGAGTTCATTTAAGTGGGTCAACCTTGTTTAGGTCGGGCTTATATTGTTTATGTAGCGTAGTCCGAGTTTTGTCAGTGGACATCGAGGTTCTTACATTATTGTGAAGTAAACTATTTAAGTTTTTGTGTTATCAGATTTACAGCATTAATACTGATGTGTGTTCTGATACGTCCTCTTAAAGGCAAACCGACGTGTGAAATGGATGAGCTCAGTCCAGCGCTGAATGTGGGTCACTGAGGTAAACGCCACAACGTCAGACCGACATGGGCGTCAATTAAAGAGGCGATACAGAAAAACCTTCAACAAGTTACTGAGACTGTTTTCATTATTTACCCCAGAAGAGGTAAATAATGAAAACTGAGCAGCAGAGGCAACAGAAGAGGTAAATAATGAAAACTGAGCAGCAGAGGCAACAGAAGAGGAGCAAGTTGGAGAGGCTGAGGAGGAAACGCCAGGAGAGGAGCTCAGCAAGGCTGCAGACTCTGAAGAGGAACAGGAACCATTTGTGTTGAAATACAGCTGGAAGTGGCTGTTCTCTCATTTAATAATTTAATGTATTAAACATTCATGAATCGTTTGATTCAAGCACTTCAAGTTTCATGTAAACAGGTGAAGAAATTAATCACATTTTAAGTTCAAATTTGATATTTAAAATATTTCAGGTAATAAACATACACGTAATGAAAGATTATATTTTTAAATATTTTATTTGATTAAACAATTATATAATCATACATCTGTTTGTTACATTTAATGTAACAACCAAACTGTCAGGACTTTGGGTTTCTGGGTTTGTTTTGCTTTATTTTGTTCATTAAAATAACATCTTCATAAAGTACGGCCACCGCCACATCATGACACAAACCAGATGAAAGAGCCCATCTTTAAACATTTAATGTGTAATTAAACAATAAAGGTGACAAATGTTATGAAATAGACCACACTTTAATAAATATTTGTTGTATTTAACATATTCCAGGTAAGTGAACATGTAATGAAATAGATCCAGATCTAAAATTTTATGTAATTGAACATTACAGGGAACAAATGTGATGATTGCCTGAGGTAATACATTTTATGAACTTTAAAAAAAAATTCTAAATATAATTTTGGTTAAATAAAAAAGGGGTCAAAATGGAATTAAAATTTGTCTCATCTATATAGTTTAGTTTTCACAGATTTTTAGTTAATAGGCCTAGAAGCTACTGAAGAAAAATACTAAATTTTCACTACAGAAATAGCTAAAATATAAAAAGTATTCAAATGTTTTTAAGATGACTGTGCCTCATCTATACACAGAGGCGCAAAAAGTGGGTATGCAGCGTATGCAACGCATAGGGGCGCAGCACCAGAGGGGGCGCCAAAACCCCGTCTGGAGGGGGCGACGCGCCGATGATGTTTTCCCATACAGTTCAGCGCCTCACGCTCCTTCGCCTCTCGCACATAACGAGGTACATGTAGCGAGTTTTACACTCCACGTATGAATTACCACTTTTTTGTATCAGTTGGTCACAAGACAAAGCATTTATTTACAGGAGTGTTCGGACATTGACGGTCGCTATGTGAACCTCCAAGCGCTTCAGGAGGGACCAGTAAAGAACAGCTGGCCGAAATTAGCGTTCATAAATCGGATCAACCTTGAGCTGAACGTCCCTTACTCCGCGGAGGGAGAATCTCCAGTATCCAACTTGAAAACAACTTCACTGCGGTCAGTAACACAAAGAAAACACCGATTAGTTCTGACTAGTTTGTTTTGGTCTGTGGCCACCAAAGATGGCGCAGAGCGACGTATACGTTGGTTCCAAAGCTCTATTTTGGATATTTCAAATGTCTTCCAGTTTGTGATGGCTGCCGTTCCAGCCACACAAACATCCAATCACAACGCACACAATAGTTCAGTCTCTCCACACTTGTATTTTGTTTCTTTAAATACTGGATTTAATTTACAGAGTAACTGGTTTTTGTTTAAATGCAACACATCATTTAACACTGGAATAAGTGCACACATTTTCATTTACACTGTTTGCTTGATTTGAGTTGCCTCAGTGCTGCTGCAAAGGACCAAAGAAGTGGCCAGCTCTAGTGGCCTTTATTTGATAGTTAATTGACAGGAAAGTGGGTAGAGAGAGAAGGGGAAGACATGCAGCAAAGGTGGGAATTAAACCTGCGACAGCTGCATCGAGGACTGAGGCCTCCATATGTGGGTTGTGCTGAACCGCTGCGCCACCACAGCCCAGGATGGGAGTTTCTTATGTTGTGGTGTTTTCTCCCCTTTGTGTCTCCTATGCTGCCTGGTCAGCCAGTATTTCAGTTCCCCTTTGTCTCACTTAGAGAGGTCTGTCTGTTTGAGTTGAATTCTGTTACTTTGACGTCTTTTATGGGCCCAACTTTGTCACGTTTCTGTTTTGGGTTAAATAAAAACAATTCTTTTTAACATTAAAATTAAACCTGTGCATGACTCTCTTTTTACTGCTCGGTCCGTCACACAGTTCCAGTGTTTAATGTTCATTACAATTTGAAGTTTATTTTGACATAACCATTATATTTCTTTAAAATGGTCTCAAAACAACAACATTAGCGTTTATTGGAATAACCTCTGGGACGATTTATTGTAGCATCGGTTATGGTGACCAGCCCAGAAATGGAAAATAGCCCAGACTGGAGAGAAGCAGGAAGCCCGAGTCGCTTCATGAAGGAGATACCCTGATGCTCCACGGTTTCCATGGTTTCCATGGTTTCCATGGTTTCTCAACAGTCGTTCATGTAAACAGATTCAGCACCTCTCTTCTCTGAACTCACTCTGACCCAGCAGCCAATCAGGGAGAAGAAGCCAGCGGTCCTGAATGTATCCTGAAGCAGCGGCGGGCCCCATGTGGGTGGCGGGCCCCATGTGAGGAAGAGTCCTGACTCCATCGTGAGTCATCCTCACCACGAGGCTGCTGCTTCCTCTCCTGTGACTCTCAGTCACTGCTCGCTAAAATGAATGCGGCTGCCCCGAGTGATGTCATCATCAAACGCCGTCATCTGATGGCCGCCAATCAGAACTCCAGTTCCTCCAGCTGCTGGGTCCTCCACGCTCTAAGGGAACTCACCGTTTCTGCAGTTTTTCAGTTTTCTGGAAGTTTGTTCCAGGTCTGTGGAACATAGAAGCTGGATGTTTGGTTCCCTCTAAAGGAAGTCATCGCTGCTTTTCTGCTGAGAAAGATTTGAGTTTCCTCTGCAGGTTATCCTGATGGGTGGGGCTTAGATGCTGACAGGTGGTCACCTGACCCACAGCTGGCCAGGTGACCAACCCACAGCAGGAATCCTTCATGTTTTTTTCCATCTCTGCTGAGTCGGCGTTTTCACTCAGAGCCTGCAGGCCACGCCCCCTTCCCTCTCTCTCCCCCTCTCGCTCGGCCTCACCTACGCAGGGTGGTTCTGACCCGGTTCTGCGGGTTTGGCAGGGCGGCGTGTTTTTCTGCTCTGTGGTTGAGGAGGAACGAGGCAAATGAACCTCCAGCGCGCCGAGTCATCAATCAGCACAAACTGTCACCTAAATCATGGGACGAGTCATCATGGGGGGGCAGGCGGGCCGCGTGTGTGTGTGTGTGTGTGTGTGTGTGTGTGTGTGTGTGTGTGTGTCATCAGGGGAAGTAAATAAAATCCTGCAGGGTGAGATTGTTTAGTTTCATGCTGCTCACTTTTTAAAGGTCACTTAGTTCAAACCAGAACCGGTTCTGATGGTTTAAGGTTCTGATGGTTTAAGGTTCTGATGGTTTGGGGTTCTGTTTGCTCCTGGCTCAGCTCTTCCTGCTGATGGATTCTGAGTTCAGAGTAAAGATCTTGAACTGACTGAATTCATTTTTATTCTCTAGATAGAAAAACTGCAGCTGATAAATTCAGAGATTCACACAGAACCACGTTTACTTTGATCCAGAACCACAGAAACAAACTAAATGTCACCAAGAAACTGAATCTATTTGAACTTGAATCTTCAGAGACCTCCAAACTTTCTCTGCCGTTTCAGTTGGTTCAGTGAAGCCCAGGAGGTTCTGGCCAGCCGGGAACCGGCTGGTTCCTGGCCCTCAGCCTGCTCCAGTAATCTGTCCTCAGCTACCCTTCAACAGAAATAACAGAAAAGGCGTTTAATCACAATTTTTGGTTGCATTTCAACAGAAAACTTCAAACAGCTGAGCAATGCTGGACTTTGGAGCCTTAATTCCCAGTTTAGAAACGATGACGTCACGGCCCCGTGGCCCCCGGGGGCCGCCTGAACTGGGTCTGGACTCCAGCTGGCACAGGCGCTGAGCGGTAAGAGCATTAAGGTCTTTAGGTGTTCCAGGCTGGAGAATTAAGACAGGAACTCACTGGGACAGAGCAGGGATGCATGCTAGTTAGCCGTTAGCTGTTAGATGTTAGCTGTTAGCCGTTAGCTGTTAGCCGTTAGCTGTTAGCCATTAGCTGTTAGCCGTTAACTGTTAGCCGTTAACTGTTAGTTGTTAGCCGTTAGCTGTTAGCCGTTAGCTGTTAGCTGTTAGCCATTAGCTGTTAGCTGTTAACTGTTAGCTGTTAGCCGTTAGCTGTTAGCCATTAGCTGTTAGCCGTTAACTGTTAGCCGTTAACTGTTAGTTGTTAGCCGTTAGCTGTTAGCCGTTAGCTGTTAGCCGTTAGATGTTAGACGTTAGCTGGCGGTGTGCTGTGACATCACCGTAGCCAGGAATCTGCTGGTGTTCATAAACTTTATAAATTCTTAATGACTTTTCCCACACTTATGTAAATATGTTGTTTGGATTCTTCTATTATTCCACTAATAAAACAAAACAGTTTTATATTATTAACCTAATTATATTAGTTGCAAAAATATCATACATAAATCTAAATTCTCAAATCAAAAACCTTGCTTTTCAGCCTTTAAAGAGGAATTCAAATAATATATTTGTGGCAGTATGCCCTGTAGCCTTTGAACGCACCACACAAGTGCCTGAATCTAATTGGTTGTGGCGCTGGCTGCCTGTATATAAAGGCCCCTCCCTCACCTGGTTGACATCACGTTGTTCTCCTTCCGGTTCAGACCTCGGCGTCTGTTGGTGCTCCAGGCTAAGTAAGGCAGGCTTCATCTCTCTCCATCAAGCTTCTTACTTGTGATTTATTTACATTTTCTGTATAACAGCTGCAAATTAATGCGCTTAGCGACGCTCTGATCGCCGATCCGTCGTCCTTCTGGTAAGAATCTTCCCAAACCTGACATTTGTTAGCTTAGCTTTAGCTCAGCTTTTGTTGTATATCCTGGCCGCCTGTACCAGTTTCCTCCTTCCTGTTGGAGGCTCTGCATAAAGAGCTCAGTGGTAAGTGAAGTGCTGGAGTTTGGATGCTTTTAGATTCCATTGCTAACATTTATTTTTGATGTCCTTGGCTGTTCTGGTTGTCCCCGACTGGCGGTCCGCCTGTCGGCTGGATAATCTGCCGACCTGTCGTCCTGTTTGCTGGCTTCATGCCCGCCGTCCTGGTTCGGGTAAAGCTGGCTCCTATCCCTCGTCCAGTGTGGCTGATTTGGGCTGATTGGTGATCAGCTCGGACCTTCTTTCTACTGCCGCTCTGTCTGCTACAGCGGATCGGTTTCTCCCCGGACAGACTCTTAATTTGCACTATTGCTGCTTGATTGTGGGCTGAACTGTATAATTGTATTGTTTGTAATTTGAACGTCTCTCTCCTTTATTTTGACAGGAACGGCCAGCTCGTGGTGGTGGTGGTACTGCTTCTGGTTTTGCCTTGTTTCTTTTAGGACACTACCCCGAATTGCACTCTCATCCCTGAGTTGAGCCAACACTGACTTAATGTGTGAGTGGTTTTAGTATTTTTGATTAAACAAACAATTGTGGAATAAATTTGTGAGATTGTCTCAAGCCTCATCTGTATTGGGTCTGTGTGCCTTAAAGGTAACTTTTTGGTGGAGTTGTTGCAACCAATTTTATTAAAATAGTGCTTTTAACTTAAGTTCCCAATTCTTATCACACTGCTGCCGCCACATATTAAATATCTTCAGTATTCAAACGATAGAAAAGCCTTTCAGAGAATGGATATGTGATCCCACTTTAACATCTTTCTGACTTAACTTTTTGTTTTATTTGTGCTCGATGTATAACCCTCTGGTATTGTCTGTTTTGTAAACCCCTTTATCAATTAAAAAAAAGTTAACGAACTTTGTCTTCAAACGTTGCAACTTCCTGTTTGGCTGGCTCTTAGCCAATCGCCTGGCCTCATCCCGTAAACGGCGGCAGGTTTGCAGAACTACCTGACCGCAGGACACCAACGAAGAAGAACTGTCCTCGTTCTCGGCAGCTTTCAAAACCGCCTGAAGCAACAAACCTGGTTTCAACACCTGCAGGTGAAACTCCGACCCGCCTCAGACTCCCACCAGGTTTAACCTTTCCTCACCCAGACTTTGTTCTTCTAGTTCAGCTGACCCTCCAGCTTCCTGACGCGGGTAAATGCTCAAGATGACAAGAGAAATCTTTTTCAGTGTTAATACGAATCATGTCCTAAATGTGTTTTGGAGATGCCTCGGCTGTTCCAGCCTGTTTAGGACATTAGCTACTCGTGATCAATTTTGCTTCGAACCGGAGAAATCCACTTCTGGCCCTCCATCAGAATTTTGCATGTCATCCGGGTCACATGGCTGAAACCCAGCAATTAACTGCCAAATGACTTGTTTACAGTAGTGACAACATTGCAGACAAACTAAAGCCATTTATAATTCTATTTACAAGCTGCCCGTCATGTAAACTACAACCATTAAGTAATACAGCAGCTTCATGAAAGCCAGGAACAAAAGAAAGCTTACCGCGATCTTCGATGAAACGAAACTTCCACAGGTAGGACGTATTTATAGGAAATCTGCTGAGTCAGCAGTGTCTGACGGAGCATCGATGTGGCATCATCACAAGGTAGGACAGATTTATGGGTAGCACTGATTTTTTTTTTTATTACAATCATATACAACAAACATGGGCATCAGATGTACAAAACCCAGAAGAAACGGAAAAACAAACCAACAAAAAGCCGTCAGGGTTTCCAGCTGTTCCAGATCGTTTGTCATATGATCCAGTTCTGCATCTTGATGTTTGTCCATGAATGTTGGAGATGAGAAGAGGTGGCAGAGCTCCTTGTTAAAAGTGGGGAAAGATGGTTTGGCTTTAAGAAAACGACATTTGTGAATGAAAAACTTGCCCATAATAATGATTACATTTAATAACCTTTTGAATTTATTTTCTGAGTCCCATAAATAACATCTTTCTTAGAAAATTCATGTAAGTTTGGAGTTTTAGGGAAAAGCCAGTGGTGCACATCATGACAGGTTTACACATTCACATAAAGATGTTCAGTCGATCCAATGTCACAAAGTGAACAAGTTTTATCATCGACAGCAGATCCAAGTCTCAGGAAAAACACCTGGAAACATTTTGAAGTGGACTCCTTGGCTTTGGAGGAACAAGATTTAAATCATTTGTTCTGATTTTTTCCCTTTGAACCTTTGAAAAGAAATGTGATATAAAATTTGGATTTGGTACAAAAGGAAACCAAGTAACTAGTAAAGCATTCCCTGATTTTTGAGTTCTTTAGTTTGGTACCTGTGACACTGGGCCCATTAACCAGACGTCCAGGCAGATCCGGGTTCTGTAATCTGGGATCTCAGAAAAACATTTAGCTGTACATCAAATATTTGGGGCAATATCTCTAATAACATTTTGAAATTCACTTTCATTTATTTGCAGGTTGTATTTAACACTGACGTCTTCAAAAGACATAAAACCTCCATGATTTAATATCACAGACCAAACGCCTTGTTCTGGCCAGTTATGTGCAAAGATGGATTATTAATTTTTCTGTACCATCAGTTCCTTAGCAGTGCTGTGTGGGCTGCAGTTATAGATTCATGTCCAATATAATAAAACTTGCTGCTGAGAGAAGGAAAGTTTCACAGGCAGTTTAACGTCAAAGTCACATATAAGGAAACTAACTCCGCCCAGATTAGAGAATATCTCACCTGGAATATGGAACCATAATTCATTTTGATTTGTTACAAAGACTGAAGCCAGTTTATTTTCATGCTGTCAAATTCAACAGCTGCAGTCGTCCACCTTCAGACTGTTTGATTAAATGACCTTTTCTGATAGTTTTCTGTTTCCATATAAAGTCAAAATTCATCCTGTTGATAGATTTGATTGCTGATATTCTTCATGTATATGCAGGACAGATAAATCTGGAAATATTTCCATCTTGGTGAGAAATATTCTTCCCAGAATAGATAAATCTCTCTGTGTCCATTTATTTAAATGAATTTTACATTTTTGAAGTTTCTCCCAAATATTCAGATTTATGTTTATTAATATGCACCCAGATATTTGACGTTGGATTTTACAGGAATATTAAAAGCAGTAGATGAAGGACAGTCTTCTAGAGGCAAGATTTCACATTTGTTTAAATTTAATTTAAGCCTTGAGGCCTTTGAAGACGTTTCAAACTGAGAATTGTATGAATTTCATTCAGGTTATTTAAGAAGATGGTTGTGTCATCAGCCAGCTGACCAATAGAAACTGATAATTTACCAAATTAAGCATTTTTAATTTATATGGAAGGCATTTCTGCAGCAGCAAAGGAGAGATTGGACAACCTGGTTTTATACCTTTGTTGATGTTAATCTTTGTGAGGTACCACGTGGAAGACACACTGAACTGTTTGTCTCTTTGTAAAATGTTTTAATTACATTAAAGTAGCACAGATACACAGAACACCGGCAGCTCTTCACTCAGGGAGCGGCGGGCTAATGGCTCGGATCAACTTCCTGTTTGACTCAGGCGGTGGATTACAGAACTTTCCTCTGGCTGGCTACCACAGACATGAATACTAGACGCCTCACTGAGCGCTGACAGCGGCCGCCATCTTGCATGTGGCAGCAGATCGGAGCTCCTTCAGT
>NW_006800447.1:16993-22244 GCF_000485575.1 Poecilia formosa | reverse complement strand
GGCTTTTACACTTTTGGATAATTTCTCTTTTATCCTTGGCTTTAGCCTGTGAACCAGGACGTCTCAGAAGTCATTGAGTTCTCCCAGTGTTCCCAGTATAATAAATAAATGTTTCATTCTTTCACTTTTTGTGTATTTTTAAATCTCAA
Source organism: Poecilia formosa (assembly GCF_000485575.1). Lineage (NCBI taxonomy): Eukaryota > Metazoa > Chordata > Actinopteri > Cyprinodontiformes > Poeciliidae > Poecilia > Poecilia formosa. The sequence continues at coordinate 22,095 of NW_006800447.1, read as the reverse complement.
TCTGAAGTTTTAGTGTATTAATACAGTTTATGTAATGAAATAAAAATAATTTACCCGCTGCTGGCTACGGGAGAAGGACCTCGCTGCAGCAAACAGGAAGGGGCGGGACGGACCGCTGTCAGTCTCTTACCTTATTTGGAAATGGAACCATTGCACTACGGAAGTGGAGGGGGCGCTATTTCCTATATTATCCGTTTCTCCCGTTTTATTTTCTTTTGAAATGTGTGATATATCTTCATCTGTAGGAAGGAGTTTCACTCTCAGCATGTATTTGAACTTCTCTCTTTTATTTACATCAGCTCAGCTCAGTTTTTAACAAATTCTGTAGCTTTCTGTGCACTTCTACTGCCTCTAGTGGTGTGGAGGTGGTAACACAACTAATATAGTTATGTCACTAAATGAGAATATTCTCATTAAGTCTTTATTGTTTATTATTCATTTTTCATTTTCTTAAGGATGTAGAGCTAATTAAATGACCTAAGCAAGACCTCAAAGTGGTTTCAGTTTCTCTCAATGGCCGACCTGTTGAAACTGTGGCAAATATTAAATGAGCTGACTGTCATTCCTGGGCAGCTGAAAACACTGACTATATTTTAAAGAACTGTTCTCAGAGACTCTACCTTTTAAGGAGACCCAGTGATCTTTGAGTAAGCCAACTTGAGCTTGTGTACAAGACAATGTTGCCATCTCCTCGGCTGGTTTGGTCACATGAGCTGCAGACTAACAGAATCTTTTAAGAATAGTTTGAATGGCAGGTATAACAGCAGGTAAATGGTGGTGAAACCAAAACCATCTCTGTCTCAACTGTTTGCTGAAAGAACATGGAAGATGGCAGGAATATTTCAGCAGAGATCATCCATCCTCTTTATTCATCAGTGTGAACCTCTGAGTTCATGAAGGTCTTACTGTGTTCCTCTGGCAATAAGAACATTTATTAGACGTCATTTATTGACAGTGCAATAATTATTCTCAACCAAACTAAATAATATTTACCTATAGCATACTAAGTGTTTTACTCTATTCACAAATTGTTGATAATGTGATTCTATGAATATGATTTATCGTTTTAGAGTCGAAGGAAAATTTCCACCATCTTAGATTAAATAGTTTCATCTTATTTTTTCCTGTACATAAGACTCTACCAACAAAAAATCTCTCAGAATAATATACATGGCACCATAGAAGTAAAAATGTGAATTTTTACTTGTATGTGTTTAACAACCCTGGTTGTATCAACCAGATTTGTTATTCTTCTGTGAACCTAATTCATTTGTTCGTTATTGACTTTTGCTCAATTAAGTTTCTTATGTATACATTGTAAATAGTATTTTTAATATAGTTGATCATGTTGCTTTTCATGTCTCCGTATTTCTTTTGTTCCTCCTATAATTGATGAAGATATATAGATATTATTCATAATGCATAAAAGTATTGTTTATGTCATTTAATTAGCTCTACATCCTTTAAAAAAAGGGGGGAAAATGGCGTTTTATAAGACATTTTATCTTTATTAAAGGTGCCAGTAATACCGGAATTAATAGTAAACAATAAAGACTTTGTGGTATTCTGATTTAGCGATATAGCTATGTTAGCTGTGTTACCACCCCCACGCCACTAGAGGTAGTAGTAGACCCGGAAGGATGCAACGAAGGAGCAAATTTAGAAATAAATAGAAAGCTACAGAATTTAAGAACTGTGAGCTGCACTGAAGTAAATAGAGAAATTCAAATACATGCTGAGAGTGAAACACCTACCTAAAGATGAAGCTATAACACAGATTTCAAAAGAAAATAAAAAACTGGAGACCGCGGATAATATAGGAAATAGCGCCCCCTTGACTTCCGGAGTGCAATGGTCCCATTTCCAAATAAGGTCTGAGACTGACAGCGGTCCGTCCCGCCCCTTCCTGTTTGCTGCAGCGAAGTGAAGTTGGGCTACGTGGGGAGGCGGAGGGTTATGGCGGACAGGGAAGTCATGTTTCTCTGCGCTCCCTAAGTGGTCCCGATTATAAGTTAATTTATGAAGCAAACTACTAGTAAATATCTGACATATCAGTACTCAGCTTGAAGTATGAAGAAAAGCAACAAGTTTATGCCACCTGCAGTCAAAACTCTGCAAGTGCCAATAGAGTCTGCAGCAGCTAACGGGAGAGCGAAGCCGGTACCCCGACCGGCACTCCTGAAAAGAAACACACAAGGAAAAAGAACAAAAGCTACGTCCCAGGAAGAAATGAACACTGGGGCTATTTGAGCGCTATAAGTTCCTTAGGACAGAAAGTAGGTGACCGCATGGAAGAAGTTGGCGCGCAAATGAAGCAGCACCGTGCTATGCTAGCAGCTGTTGCTAAGTCGGTTCAGCTCAACTCAGAGGAACTAAAAGAAAATAGAATTGGAGAAACAAGTGGATACCCTCTCCAGAGAGAACATGCAGTTGAAAGGAGTCCTGAATAGTGAAAGATATTAAAGACGATGGTGCTGCGCTTAAAAGGAAAGAAGTAAAGTCTAGTGAGAACATCCGAGAAGAAGTGGTGGCACTTCTGTGCAAAACTGCACCTGATTTGGCTTCAAAGATGGACGAAGAGGTTGATGTGGTACACAGAGTGGGTGGAAAGGTGGATAACGGACAGACGGATCATCATTCTGTTTGTGAGACGAGCCTGGAGAGACGACATCTGGAGAAGAACTTCTCCCACCTGCAAGGAGGGAGGAGTTCGCTTCTCTGAAGATCTGACACCAGAAGATTGGAAAGCAAGACAAGAAGGCAAAGCTGCGGGCTTCAGGGGCCCGTTTGGTTTCATCGAAGGCAAACGCATCATGGACGTTCCTTCAGCTGGGAACTGAGATACAGCAGGAATGAGCATGGAAAGGTAGTGGACAGTTCTGTTAATGGGACCTCAGGGGGTTTCACTCCTACTCCGTTTGTTCGTCTGGTCCATTTTTCAGATAAAAACCGATTTTTCTTTTGTTTCTTTTAACACAAGGGGACTAAAAAACTCACTTAAACGGAAAGCAGGACAACAAGCACCTTTTTACAGGAAACTCATTCTGATGCATCTGACATGAAGTTCTGGTCGCAGCAATGGGGAGATAAAATCCTCTTCATGGACACACCGACCGGCTGGAGTCGCCACCTGCTCCTTCAGGTGTCCGGGGAAGATTGAGTGGTGAGCGGATGAGGATGGACGTTGGGTCGCCTGTGTTTTGGAAGTTGATAATGTCCCAATAATTTTGTTAAATATTTATGGATATAATAATGATCAATACAATAGAAATCTGTTACATCAAATAACGATGGTTATCAGTTCACTGCTATTTTTCCTACAGATCATATTATAGTTGGAGGGATTGGATGGATGGATCGGTGGCCTTCACTGTTGGTAAAAGAAACTCTAAATCCTATATTTAAAGATTTTGTCAATAACACGAAACTGTTGGACATCTGGAGACACAGTGGAGTCCAACAGTTCACCTGGCAGTTCACCGGAGACGAGATGGAGGAGACTCCGAGAAGAGGCGGAACCAGAGTTGGTTCCAAACCTTAGGGATCAATAAAATATGGTTTTAATTTGAATATTATGGATTAATTACACAATGGACGCTTGAAATTCTTTATTTCTGTTAATCATGATGATTTTTCACTTACAGTGAATGAAATCATGACACAGAAATACCTGGTGAAAGGTTTTTATGGTCCAAAGCTGATTTTAATCTGACAAAAGAGACTCATGGTGGCAGAAATTAAAGTTAAATATAAAAATATATTAGATCTGATGTTAAAAACTGAAATGCAATGTGGAAAGAATGTGAAATAAGAAAATCTATCATGAAATATGTTCAGAATAGAAATAATATAAAAACTCTAAAATGAAACAGAACATCAGAACTATAACGAATAAAATATTCTAAAAATTGAAAGTGTTAACTTTTTGCATATTTGATGATGTCATATTTAATATTTTTAATTGAAATTAATCTCATTGAAATCATCTTATGTTTATTATCATGAATCTGATTCATTCATCGGTTCCTCCTGTGTTTAAAGGTGAAAGGTCACAGCGCTCCAGGTGAACGCTGTTTCCTGTAGGTTTCCATCTGGTCGCCATGACGACGCCTGGCGAGGCTCTGCTGAGGCCTTCGCTGTCTGCAGGGATTTACAGCTCAGATAAAGAGGCACCTTTAATGCATCCCGCTTCACTTCTGGCTCATCCGTTACGCCGACCTTTGACCTCCGAGTGTCTCTCTGCTGTCAGCGATAACAGAGCCAAATAAATCTGAGAGAGGCTCCAGAAGCCGAGGAGATGTTTCCTCCTGAACGGGACTCACAGGGACGCTCCTCTGCCTGAGGTCAGAGGTCATCTCCCTTCCTGCAGAGGAGACAGAGACAAGACGGAGGACCGGAGGGACGAGACGGAGGGACATGTCTGCAGAACAGTGAGAAGACTCAGGCAGGAAAACGTCTCTGACTCCAGGACAGTTGGAGTCCCCGTCCGTTTTCGTCTCCATGTCCCAGCAGAGACGGACACGTCCAGATGGCTGCCAGGATTTCATCCTCATTTCTTTTCATCTGGAAGCAGAGAGCTGCCGGTTTCACCAACCTTTCTGTTCGTTTTGGTTCCTGCTGTGTTTCTGGCTCGTTGATGAGTTTCTGTTTCAGTCAGTTCTGCTTCTCTCTGGTTACTTTGCGGATATTTTTACACCAGAATGAAGAAGCGGGAGCGCGGCTGTTCTCTGCACTTCCTGACGCTCCAGCCTGTTGCTGAGGCGTTCCTCAGGGCTGCTGCCTGGCGCTCCCCTGCTGGAGGGCAGCAGGAGCCAAAGCTGGATCTATCTGGATCTGGAGCCAAATCTGGATCTGGAGCTGGAGCCAAATCTGGAGCTGGAGCCAAAGCTGGAGCTGGATCTGGAGCCAAATCTGGAGCTGGAGCTGGAGCCAAATCTGGATCTGGATCTGGATCTGGAGCCAAAGCTGGAGCTGGAGCTGGAGCTGGATCTGGAGCCAAATCTGGATCTGGATCTGGAGCCAAATCTGGATCTGGATCTGGAGCCAAATCTGGATCTGGATCTGGGGCCAAATCTGGATCTGGATCTGGAGCCAAATCTGGA
>NW_006800447.1:5594-14718 GCF_000485575.1 Poecilia formosa | reverse complement strand
GTATTTATATGGATGTCATTGAACACTTTGACTAGGCCAGTCAGGGGCGCAACTACATATTATTCAGGTGGATGCGAAAACATACAGTCGCCGCCCCCCCAAGACGAAGACACGTGAAAGGTAAAACTCGTTACATTTACATTTACATGTGTGCGAGGTGAAGGAGCGTTAGGACGCGGTGAAGTGTATGCGAAGGCATCATCGGGGCGCCGCCCCTCCAGACGGGGTTTTGACGCCCCCTCTGGTGCAGCGCCCCTATGCGTTGCATGCGCTGCATACCCACTTTTTGCGCCACTGAGGCCAGTGTTCATGCTGTGGTAACCATGGAAACCAGACTGGAAGCAGTCAAAGCGACTGGTTATCGTTAGGAAGTTATTTAACTGTTGAAGCTTTTTCAGTAACTTTGCTGATGAGTCAGAGGTCAGAGGTCAGCCTGTAGTTCTGCAGTAGTGATTTTATCAGTGGTTTGATAGCTGCTGTTTCCAAGGGAAAACACCTGAAGGGAGCGATGAGTTACTATTCGGATCCGATCATTAATGACAGGCAGGACTTTCTTAAAGAAAAGTGAGGATCGGAACTGGAGCTTCACTGACTTATCATTTCTTCTAAGGTTTTATAATGAAGTAGCTGGAATTGGGTCATTTTTCCTGCATTTGTTTTGTTTGGGCTCCGCATTGGTACTGGCTTTAGAGTGGATGTGCAGATTAATCCTCTGATCTTTTGAATTTTCTCTGAGAAGAAGCTGAAAACTTGTTGCAGGCATTAGATTGAAGTTCAGGTGGTAACGTCATAGGAGGGTTTGTGAACCCGTCAACAGTAGCAAATAAAGCTGGAGCATTGTTAATGGTTTTGTTTATGACATCCGCAAAGAAAGCCTCTCTTGCATGTTTTAGTGTTGGTGGCGCTGCTGAGGCAAATATTTAGATCTGAATAGCAACTTTATTTATAAAGCACTTTAAAACAACCACAGCTGATACTGTTGTGTTTTAAAGTGTTGCACATTAAAACACAACATAACAATACAAAAAAAAATAAAATAAAAATAAATAAATAAATAAAAACTCTTACAGTTTAAAAACAAACATACAATTTAAAACTAGATCCTGCTGGAGTTGAAAGCCAAGTAAAATAGATGGGTTTTAAGACGAGCTTTAAAAGTGGACAGGTAAGGGGCCTCTCTGACCTGCAAAGGCAAGTCATTCCATATGGGGCCCCTGACAGAGAAGCTCTGTCCCCTCTGAGCTTCCTGCTGGACCTCGGTTCCTCCAGGAGCAGCTGATCTGCCCTGAGAGACCGATGGGGTATGTAGGGGGTGAAGAAGCTCAGAGAGGTAAGCTGGGGCAAGGTCTAAATACTTTGAATATTTTCTGATTAGAGCTGTTACATTTATGACAGTGCAGAATTTCTCCGTCTTCGCCAGGTTCGCTATTGGTTTTTGGGTTCTGATACTAGACGTTCACATAATCAGAACCTCCATCGTTTTGTCAGCTTTTTACTCCTGAGTTGGAAAACTGGAGCAGAGGAAGGTCATCAGTAGGTCAGAAGAGTGTTTTCACTTTCCATAGAGCCTCAGCTCTGTGGTTCTGCTGCCTCAGCCATCTGTAGGCACCAGCCCTCTGAGGTCTCTTTCCCAGCTTTCCGGTCCATTCAGAACCAAGCGACGGTTAAAGCATCAGGGCGCTGGGTGGGGCTGTAGTCTGGTTATCCTGGGTTCGATTCCTGCTTGAGGCTCTAGTGGTAAATTAAGACCACTAAAAATCTCAGTAAAGCATTTGTAAAAAATGGATTCAAACAGGGTGACCCAGTTTCTCTTCAGTGGCATCAGAACCTGACTGCTTCAGGGGAAGGAGTCCTCAAAAGATTCATTTCAGCCAATCAAAGCCAGACTTGGGCCAGTCAGCCAGTTAAGGAATCTTTCTGTGTGACGAGAGAACAAACTGTCTCACTTTCATTGGATATAATTATGGCAGTTCAGAGCCTTTTAGCAGAACACTTCTGGGTCTTTAGATTGAAGGGACCTGGAGGAGAGCGGCTTCTGAGGGTGAAAGGTCAAGTCTGAGCCAGCTCTTCACGGTGTGTCCGCTCCATGTTGGCCTGCTTCTCCTTGTTGTGGAAATTTCTTTAACAAAGTGAAGAAAAGCTGTTTCAAAAACCAGAGAACCAGAGGAAGAATTGATATAATCTTAATCGGTATTTGAATGTTTCTTAGTGTTGGAAGACTCTGAGCCCGGAGCTTCATAGGGAGTTTGGTCATCTACTTTGTTGCAAAACCGATTGCAAGCATATGCATCTTCTTTCATAAGGGAAATGGAACATTCAAGGTGCAAGCAAAGAAACAATTGAAATACTTTATTGTAATACAGAGGCCAGAGAAAAGACTTAACAAGACTGTCCACATGCGTTAGTAACCTTAAGTAACCATAGTAACCTTAAAATGTTCCACTGCATCCTCCAGGTGACTGTCAACAGTATGGTGGAGTTCTTCAAGACGGGGAAAGGCGTGGACCTGGAGGTCCTGACGTCGGCCACACTGTCCAAACTGGAGGAGATCAAAGAGAAGACCGCTGCAGGTGAGACCAGCAGCAAGACGCTGGATCAGAGCAGCTGGCTCCACCATCAGTCTCTGCTTGGTTCTGGTCTTTGCAGGTTTGTCTCACGTCATTGAAACACGGAAGGTCCTGGATCTGAAGATCGACCTGAAGCCGTCGTACCTGATCGTACCAAAGTCCGGCTTCTACAGCAGCGAGTCAGACCTGCTGATCGTGGACTTCGGTAGCTTCCAGGTCAGCTTCGTTTGCCTCTGACTTTGTTGAAATGTCTCCATGTTTCCTGAGTTTTTAACATCTTTAGTCAGAGTTCAGGGCTATTTGGTCAAAACCGAACGCTCCATTCTTGCTGAGGGACGGAGCAACGGTTTAACTCGGGTTGTGTTGCAGCTGTACAGCGTGGACCAGAGCAGTCGGAGTTCATCGTCTCCCTCGTCTCTGGAGGAGATCATGGATCGAGCCTATGAACGGTACGACGTGGGGCTGAGGAAGGTCCAGCTGCTCTACAGCAAGTCAGGTCAGGGGTCACACAGCAGGTCAGCTTCAGATTCAGTTGATGCAGATGATCTGAGGCAGCAAACTGCTTTCAGGAGAGGCCTGGAAGACGGCGCGGCTGCAGAGTTCCTCGGCGCAGCACATCCTGCAGCCCATGGACCTCACACTACACCTGGCCAAGTGCATGGTGGAGAAGGACGTCCGCATGCCAAGGTAAGACCCCTGGCCCCGCCTCGCTGCCCGGCTGCAATGCTGACGCCGTTTCCTGTGCGCAGGTTCAAGGTGTCCGGCGAGCTGCCGCTGATGCATGTCAGAATCTCAGACCAGAAGATCCAGAACGTCATGGAGCTGGTGGAGAGCATCCCGCTGCCCACGGCCGGCTCTGCTCCTTCCACCACCACCGAGAAGGTCAGCTGTCCTAGTCCAATCCCTAACCCACTGCATCATTCACTGCAGATGTTTGTGAAACGGTGATTTATAAAATAACTAACGTGAAAACTGGAGGAGAGTTTAGATGAGAAAAAACATTCAGGGAAACAGGAATAACTGTTCATTTATTTTGTTCATTTATGTGACAAAACTGAACAAATATCTGAAGTAGCTTCTGATTGAAACATCTCAGGTGTTGCCGTTGGCGACGATGCGTCCTCTGGCTCAGAGTCTCGGCCCCGCCTTCCTGGACGCCTTCGAGACAGGTGAGCTGCTGCTTCGCTCCGACTCTGGACCCGGACAGGACGCTGTCTCACCATCTGTCCTCGCCATCCGTCTGTCCTCCAGACTCTGAAGAAGACGGCGGTGAGAAACTGACGGATCTCCAGCGGTCGGCTGAGGAGGAACTCATCAACGTTCACTTCAAGTTCGAGCTCAGAGAGGTCAGCTGGTGCTGCTGGGTGGTTGGGCTGAGGTGGCTGCTGGGGTCAGCGTGGAGTGACCTCTGACCTCATGTCTTCAGGTTCTGCTGGAGCTGACCCGGCAGGAGGACCAGGAGAAGACGGTTCTGTCCTTCAATGTCTCCCAGCTCGGAGCCGAAGGGAAACTGCGAAGCTTCGATCAGAGCGTCGCTGCATACCTGCGGCGCGTTGCCGTCGACTACTGTGATGTTCCAGGTGAGCTGAGCTGCTACGTGCTGACGCGGCAGGTTCTGGCTGCTTCTGGTTCTTGCTGACTAAGTTCAATAAAAGTTCAGATTTTTTTCAGGACATTGAATAAAACTTTTCGCCCTTTCTGCCTGAAGTGAAGTTGGAGCCGAAATATCAAAGCATAGAAAATAAAATTTCTCAGTTTCATGACGCAAAGTTGGAACAAAGACGAGATCTTGGTTTTGGTCGACCCGATTGTTTCTGCGGCCGGTTCGGAACAAGACAACTGTTTATGGTTCACATCATGAAGCTGTTTGTTCTGGAGGTTCTGACCCGGTTCTGCTCTGGGTCCTGTTGGACAGAAAAACTCTTCTCCCAACACTAAAGTCAGATGTTGTCTGACACATCTGGGTGTGACCTTTGACCTCACCCTCTACGGCTCAGTTAAAGTCCTGATCGTGCTGGCCACGCCTCCACATCCGTCTCACCTGAATGTCTGGAGATGCTGTGCATCCAGAGGAGCTGCTGACCTTCCTCAGCTGGGAGTCTTCATCACCTTAAATGCGATGAAGACTCCAGGGTCTTCATCACCTGCTGCCCCAGAAGAGTCCGGGTTCAGAACCGGATCTTTGGCTCTGGGCTCTTGTGAAGCGGTTCACTGTCTCAGCGTTGGTTGAATCTGGTGTTTGACCTTTCAGGGGGCAGCGGTCCTCTCCACCTCATCAACTCCTCCCAGCAGCAGGACTCCAACCTGCTGAAGGTGGAGTTCATCAAGGTGAGCTGACCAACCCTCAGGTGTGCTTGGGCTGATTTACTGTGTGAGGAGCAAAGGGCTCGTGGGGGCTAACAGCTAAGTGGGAGGGGCTAGCTGCTCTGTTTGTGTCGCTGCAGGCCGACCCCAACGGTCCCAGTTTCCAGACTATGTTCAGCAACACGGAGCAGACGCTGAAGGTGGGTTTTAGTGCTTCACGGTTTCCAGGCAGGTGCCGTTGCTATCCAGGTGTTACAGGTGGTTCTGCTGTTCCAGGTGGAAGTTTCCTCTCTGGACTTCCTGCTTCACACCAAGGCTCTGCTTGCGACCATTAGCTATCTGAACAGCGCCGTGCCACCACGGCTCAGCACCACGCGGGACCAGGACGCTGAGAAGCAGGTCCAGAAGACACAGCAGAGTTGGACAGGTGAGTCTGGATCACCTGATGGCTCTCAATAAACTATAATATCATCAACCAGTTTATTTTACTATTAAACTCATATTAAGGTCCATTCCACCCACAGGTAAACCCTCAACTATTCATATGCCAGGCAGGTCTAAAATAATGGTTTAGTTTGAGCAACATTATTCCTCTGTGGAGAGATGGAACATTAGCTGTTAGCATGGACAAGTCAAAGGTCATCAGTGCTTGCCCTGTGTTTCCGCCAGCGATACTACCCCCGCTACGGAGACTTGTCTATCTCAGCTCTCTGAACTCACTTTGCAGCTGACACCTTCACCTGAGCACAACGGAGGGCACGCCAAGCCGCATCGCTAGCTCAGCGAGTGTGAGCTCACTGCAAACTTTCAAAAGCGCCAAAACCAAAGTTGACCAAAGCTGAACGAAAACACACCTTTCTTCTTGTACAACACCCACACATGCTGGGTTAGGTACGCTGGCTTGTGGGAGAACACAAAACACCTGGGTGGACCTAGCCCCGCCTTTGAGGCGCAGCTCCTCCCCCGCTCAGCTCCTTCAAACTAGCCAGCAGCAATTAGCAAACAGCTGCTGAGATCATCATAGGGGCTGCTGCTCAGACCAACGCTGGTAAAAACGTGAAAGGCTTAATAGAGGAGCCATGTTGGGATGACTTCCTGGAGGCGGAGCTTCAGAAAGAGCAGGAGATTCTTAAAGAGACAGATGCCTAATTTCAAGGCGCTAAATGAGGAAGTCAAACTGGTTTTGTCATATTTAATATGTGTAGCATTTTTGTACCAGCTGAATGTAACATATTCACTGGATTTCTCTATAAATTGGCACTAAAAACATAAAACTTCTCCTTTAATCCCAAATGTTTCATCAACCAGAAAATCATTATAGTTAATCTTTTCCACAAATCACTGGGAATAAAACTTTGTTCAGCACTGATCCTCAGTTTTCCCACTGCTGCTTTTTCTAACAGTTTCTTCTTCCACTAAGCTTCCGTGTGTGTGTGTGCTGCTCTGCAGAGTCTAAAGGCAGTAAAGATGGCAGCGGCATCTTCAGGTTCAGGCTCTTTGCCATGTTGGGCTGCTTCCATGTTGAGGTGTGCGATGACTGTTGCAGCATTGCTGACATCAGAGTCCAGGGTATGAATCACTTCCTGTCAGCTGACTTCCTGTCGAAGGACCGATCTAACCTAACCCGTGTCGCCTCCTCTCAGGTGTCGACGCCTCGGTGTTTATGCAGGCGAAGGAGACGGAGGTGTTCGCCCGCCTCAGAGACATCATGGTGACAGACGCCAACCCCAAGACCGTCCACAGGAAGGTCAGCAAGACACGGGGACGGGACGCCATCTGCTGAGGCTGCAGCAAGCAGCAACAGGAAGTGGTGTAACCTTCTTCCATCCAACAGGCAGTGTCCATCGTAGGCGAGGAGGTGTTCAGCTTCAAGCTGTCCTTGTTTCCGGGGGCGACGCAGGGAGACGGATACAGAGACATGTCAAAGGTGGACGGGAAGGTCACCTTGAGTCTGGGCTGCATCCAGATCATCTACCTGCACAAGTTCTTCATGTCCCTGCTGGTCAGCAGCCACAGCAACACACACACACACACACATACACACAGGCGTAAATCCCATTTCATTATTGCGGGGACCATAAACAGGGACATTTTTTAAGAACAATTTTGGGGAGGGTCAGCAAAGTTACAGTAAAATGTGGTTTAATTTTATGTTTTTATTGTGTTCAAGCTGCACCACCAAAAATGACTAGTAAGTAGCAATAAATAACCAAAGTGTTTTTCTCAGTAAACAACCTGCTGAGACCCGCAGAGTCAAACTAAGAATCAAATGTTGCTTAGATACAAGTTTGGTTCAGTCACTGATCTAATCTCTGCTACACCTTTACAAAAACTTGAGGCTCTAAATAAAATGTTTTAATAAGTAACTCCACTTAATAAAATTCCTCATAAAAATTTATTTATTGCAGTGGCTCTCAATACAAGTCATATGTTATTTAAATTATAACCTAAGTTGCTTTAAACTTATATTTTTGATGGGTTTTTCATGTCCTGGATGGCTGAGAACCTATAAATCTGTTGGAATTGAATATCTGGGAAGTATCATAACTTAAACATAAAGGTCAGCACCAGAGTTTTGTAGAACAATATTCAGATTTTATTTTGTGGTTTTAAAGGCTCTATGTTGAAGATGGTAAGAAATAAATACGTAATTTATTTTGTTTTACTGCCAGCTGCAGTCGCCCCTCTGCTCTCGGCTCCCATACTGAGCTGTCGGCTAATGCTAACGCTCAGCTGCTCAAATTTCAAACTCTTCTTATTAAAGTAAGAGTTAGAGAGCTAAATATAACTGAAATATTGTCTATCTTCTACAGAAAAAGGAGCTAAGTCTATGAAAGCAATGTAGCAGCTTAGCCAGTTTTGATTTCCAAGACATAAGGAGGCAGTTTATCATCATTCAGCCAAAGTAATGAAATAACAAACTGTTTATTGTCAATGTGCTTCTTCCTATCAGCAATGAAAGTAAATAAAAGATGTTTCATGTCTTTTGTTTTAGGTATTTACTTACTGGAGGTTTTTTTGTTAGTGCTGCAGAGCCACAGCTAACAGCTAGCTAACAGCTAGCTAACAGCTAGCTCCTCCCTTAGCGGAGCCTGTGCCGCTCAGCAGGGCAGCTGTTGCTCCTCCTACTCTTTGGACTGAACCATTGTTCTAACAATGATGGGGGGGACCTAAAAATTAATTCTTATGTTTTTCTTAGATGAATGGCAGATTTACTTTGTTCTTTGTTTCTATTGCCTTTTTTATATTGATATTGTTTAAATACAAGCGTTTCTTTCATTATTTCTTTGGGGTGGACAATGGACCTTACCAAGCTCCGCCCAGAAACGCCCCCTAAAATCCCACGGCTGCATGGCTCAAACAAAGCCTCGGAGCTTAGTGTCTATGTAAACATGGCGTCTTTCATTTCGACTGACTCTCTGCAGAGTATTTCTTAGTCGATTAGTGTAGCATTTCTGCCACGACAATGGACAGGGGAACCAACAAGTTGTTTTGGACGACATAAAGGTGTTTGAGCCACGCGGTGCCTCCAATATTGTGTGCGTCACAACGAAAAGCTACCGGTCGATGAGAAAAACAGCAGATCCTCACACCCTCAGCATAAATATACTGTGGACAAGATCACTGATGCCTATTGTTCTTGCAAGACTGTGTAAGTCGGCATTCCTGGTTTTGAGGGTTACTTTTGAAATCAGTGATTTCTGTTGGCAAATGTTTGAGTGTGCCTAGGCCTGACACTCGGTGCTAGCGTGGCTAACACGATTACAGTTTAATAAAAAGCCTTTTCAGGTAAAATAAAATCTTTAATGTATGTCAGAAACGGTACACATTGCGTATTGATCTGTTCAGCTAACGTAAGACTGTGTAACAGACAGGCTTCAAGGTGTGGAAGTTGTATCGGTACTGCCGTTATGCTGTACTTAGCTAAAAGGTTTTCATAATGGATGTTTTTATTACTGAAGCTGTAAAGCAGAATCTCAAATGGATAAACAATCACTCAAAATATCCCCATTCACTAAACACAAAGAAAGCAAAGTAATAATACTCACACCAGCACACACTCATTTGTTCTTATTGATCCAACGGTTGAGCTGCAAATGCGGTCGTCCACAATCTTTGATCCAAGCTAGGCATCCCGTTTCATATTTTGGAAATCTGTGAATTTTAGTTCCACAAATACGATCAGGATACCTGACATCGCCTGAACAGATTCCCCACTGACAGTGGAGAACCATTCTTTATCGAGTCCTGAC
>NW_006800447.1:0-3630 GCF_000485575.1 Poecilia formosa | reverse complement strand
CACAGTGGAATCAGATTGTTTGGTTTGTCTCTGATTCACATAGGGTCACAAGTATACATACACCTCTACTAATATTTGACTAGATGTTTATGAGTAAGTTGCACCTCAAACAAACCATCAACCAGCTTCTGACTGATATCTGAGCTCGGCTGCTCTGAACTGGGACAGTTCACATAAGCTGGTTGGTTTCCAGTAGCACCAGCTTCTAATCATAATACATGCATTTCTGACCGAGTTGAGGTCAAAAGTTAGGGCCTGATTCTGCCATTAAAGCTAGTTGAGATGTTTGCTGGACCATCTGCTGGAACCTGCAGGTGGTTCAGCTTTACTTCATCCAGGTTGTGCAATGCAGCCACACAGCGTGATGCTGCCACTACCATGCTTAAGGTTTAAAAGCCTCACTTAGCTTCCTCCAAATATCTTGTCCAAGCAGCTCCATGTTTGTCTCTTGGGATCATCAACAGCCTCTCTCTCTGAACATCAATCAATCAATCAATCAATCAACATGGTGAAACTAGTCTCACTGCAGAAAATTATTCTGGTCTTCTAGCAGCTAATGGTTCCTGACATTCTATTACTGAACTTACATTTCCAAATGAGTAGTTAGTTTGGGGTCATTTAGGGTCAGTTTGGGATCATGGGTGGGGTAGTAATGGGCAACAGGAAGCAGTAGCGGTGATGTCACTTCCTGAGCTGAAGCAAGGGATGAATGCAGCCTGCAGGCACCTTTCAGATTTACATGCAGCTGCAGGTTAAACCCTGAATGTTTTGTATCTGTTCTCTGTTGCATGTTCTCCTCACCTGTTGTCTCTAATGTCTTCTGTCTTGTTGGTGTGTTTTGTCCTTACAGGCTTCCTTTAGCTTTCAGTACCCGTCAGCTGATGAGGTACAGCATCCAGCATGCAGCTCTGAACTGCATCAAACCTCCTGCTTTACACTGCTGCACCCTCAGCTCTCCTATATACTCATCTGGTTTAAGGTCCCTGTGACCTGGTTTACCCCGTCCTGAACTAAAGTTAACCTCGACCCATTTGGACTCACAAGGAGAACCCAACATTAGCAAACTGGAAGCATCTAACCAACCTGCGTGCAACATCTGCGTGGTGCAGATACATCCAAAGCTTCAGAACTCTAACTCCTAAAACTGGTTGGAGATTTGAACAATCCTGAACCTGCTGTTAGAGAAACCCGGGCCAATTAGTTCTGATTTGGTCAGAACAGGAAGTTCTAACAAATCTAACAGTAAATGCAGATAACTGGGGAGTAGTAGGAGAAAGTGGCAGAGTCGGTGGTCAGTTTGTCCCCAGCAGCATAACTGCAGAGACAGATCAGGAAAACCTCAGCCAGTCCATCAGCTTCATCAGACAGGAAGGTTTTAATCCTAGTCTTGAAAGTATCCAGGGTGTCGCTGAGACTAAAGCATCTGCCTCCCATTATACACCTGGAACCTCTAGGAACCAGCAGGCTGGTACCGAGGGGTTCTGGTAGGAACACCTGGACCAGTTAGATCTCTGATGGAGCTGATTATTAGGGACTTTATATGTGAGAATTTGAGATCATAATCTGGATTAATAGGGAGCCAATAAAGGGAAGATAAAATAGTAGAATTATGATCAGTCTTTTTCACTTCCATCAGAACAGTAGCTGCAGCGTTTTGGATCAGCCCTTAGCTGCTCTTTGTGGAGTCCAGCCCTGAAGGGACAGATGCTTGGATTAGATTATCAGATTCACTGCTGGATACCATGTTTGTAATATTTCAGAGATGCAAAAAGAAATCACTAGAAACTTCTTAATATGGGATCTAAATGACACATCCTGGCCCAAAATAGTACAGAGGTTCATTACTTTATCATGGAAGGTCAATTTATTACAATCCAAATCAGTGATTGACTAAACAGGTTCTTTTTAAAAGGTTCTGGTCCAAAAACAACAACAAAGTTTAGAGTCTTCCAGGTTTTAACACTGGAGCCCACCCAACGGATTGGATTGATTAGGATTTCTGGTTGGCTACATCGGACAATCCCATATGTTTACTAGTGAAAGCAGCCCAAGCACTGAACCTTACCGTTCTCCACCAGTACCTCTGATGCTTGAGGAAGTTTTAGCTTGAACTGGATTCTGTTGGGCAAAGCAGACTCAAATGAGTCTAGATGTTCTACTTGTTTGTCAGATCTAGTGCTTGGGTTGATTTATTGAGCGAAATTTAGAGTCGTCTTTGTTTAACCCTGAGTGTACCGCCACTGGTCCTGGTGCCTCCTCTGGTCCTGGTGCTTCCAGTGGTCTTGGTGCCTAAACTGGTCCTGGTGCCTCCAGTGGTCTTGGTGGCTAAACTGGTTCTGGTACCTCCTGTGGTCCTGGTGTCTCCAGGTACTTCATGGTACTTCCAGTGGTCCTGGTGCCTCCTGGTACCTCATGGTGCCTCCTGTGGTCCTGGTACCTCATGTGGTCCTGGTACCTCATGGTGCCCCCAGTGGTCCTGGTGCCTCCTGGTACCTCATGGTGCCTCCAGGGGTCCTGGTGCCTCCTGGTACCTCATGGTGCCTCCAGGGGTCCTGGTGCCTCCACTGGTCCTGGTGACTCCTGTGGTCCTGGTGCCTCCAGACCCATTGGACCGTGAGTTGTTCAGACTGGAATCTCTAGTGAGCGCAGCAGGAACCGATGGAGCTCTAAATGAATGTTTTCCATGCCTGACTACACCAAGGCCTCATTTCTCTACGTGTGCTATGCAACTCACTCAGCTGCCATCATTAACCTCACCTGTTCACTGCCATGCCCCCTCTGTCACATGACCACTGCCTGAATGACCTCACTTCCTTACCTGAATTTGTTCCTCACCTGTTTCCTAAATGTGGAGCTTCCTTTATGAACCTTCAAACAGCTTTTATTGCAAAGCCAACATTCAGTTTTAGCATCTTTTAGCTCAGTGACTTTTTATTGTGTCTTCAGAGATTTAAAGCCATTGTTTCTTAGCTGTTTTCAGAAGGTTCATATTGCTGACATCATATTTATTAAACGGAACCAACCTGAATACTCCATACATGCAGTGAACGCCTCAGCCAAACACAAGGCCTCACGCTCTGCTGTCTGTGTTCCAGATGTTCATTGACAACTTTCAGACGGCTAAAGAGGCTCTGAGCGCTGCCACTTCTCAGGCCGCAGAGAGAGCTGCATCCAGCGTCCGAGACTTTGCTCATAAGAGTTTCCGTCTGTCCACGGACATCAGGCTGAAAGCGCCCCTCATCATTGTCCCTCAGTCTTCCACCTCCCAGAATGCCCTGGTGGTGGATCTAGGGCTGATCACGGTGGAAAACAGCTTCGTTTTGCGGCCAGGTGAAGGGTTACCTCTGCCGGCCGTGGTGGAGAAGATGGACATAAAGCTGACTCAGCTGAAACTCTGCAGGTATCGATCCACTCTGCAAGGAAGTCAATCAAGAAACATCTGCAGAAAACCATTCAGGAACTCTATTGTCTGAAAGGGTTATCTTCTCCCTGAAACCTTCAATTATTATAGATTAGCAGCCAAACGGTCAGTTAGCACTTAGGAGCTAAACGGTCAGTTAGCGACTAGTAGCTAAACGGTCAGTTAGCGACTAGTAGCTAAACGGTCAGTTAGCGACTAGTAGCTAAACG